>NC_065513.1:36679784-36686066 GCF_006386435.1 Epinephelus moara | reverse complement strand
GACATGCACGTTAACTGGTGACTCTAAATTGTCCGTAGGTGTGAATGTGAGTGTGAATGGTTGTCTGTCTCTATGTGTCAGCCCTGTGATAGTCTGGTGACCTGTCCAGGGTGAACCCCGCCTGTCGCCCAGTGTCAGCTACGTTAGGATCGTGCCCCGCCACGACCCCTAACAGGATAAGTGGTTACAGGAAATGAATGAACCAAAGGCACCAAAAAATGCATTTTTTTTAATAGTACTCATTCAGTTATCTCAAAAAATCCTTGAGCTCAATATCCCAGTCTCTCACGATGTGTTTATCATGCAAGTTGATGATTTAAAAAAAGTGAATATTGTACAGGCTCAGCTCCACCTATATACTTGCTACACAGATAAAAGAGTGCTCAATCTTCTCGTCTAACTCTGGACAGGAAAGAAAATGAGCTTACATCCCCAAAATGTTGAACTGTTCCTTTAATACATCAAGCATGTTAGGCCTGTTCTCGGTCACAGCTGTGACTGCAGTAGAAGTGAACAAGATGTACTGAAGCAGACTGAAAAAATATTATTAATAATATGCAATAAACTGCATGTAACATCACAAACTGATGATACCTGACGGAGTAAATCTGTGAGGATGGATTAGTACGTCTGGTAGAGGAGGCTGGTGATGCTACAGCATACATTCAGGGAAAGGACTAAAGATGCTGTCGCTTCTTCTTAACAGTAACCTTATAATGAGGAAGAATCCCAGAGATAACTTTCCGCTGGTCGATGGGTGGGGGTGGCCAACCACCCACACTCTGGTGTGGGTCCGTCAGAAAACGGGACAAATCACTCCCATCTCTATTTTCAGAGCGTGATGTCATTCCCCTGTGTCCTGACTAACCCATTACACCAGCATCTGTCACATGGAGAGGAAGGTGTGCAGAGACAGAGAGCTGGAAATAGACCTAAAAATATCAGTTTTTATACAGTATATATATTTTAGTCCTGTACTCGCGGGTTGCATACATTTAAGCCATTTAGGCACACAATATTTTATGAATGAGAGTGACTAAGGGGAGGTGTGAATACGTGTGTGTGGTGGAGTGGGTGGAAGCGCAGGGGAGAGGAGATGTGCTTTCTTTCTTTATTTATTTATTTTCATATTGATGTCAGTACAGTTAAATGCTAAAGAAAAGTACATTAATTTGAATAAAAAACAACACATACATCCTCACCACCTCGTTCTTACCCGACCCCATCAGCCTCACACACCCACTCTGACCTGCTGGTTATGTAACACAAAATAAATAATTACATAAATGCATAATGCCCCGACCTCTGCCAAATTACACCTCCATCAAATCACAGAAAGGTTGGCTTCTTATTGTAGAGCTTGTCACAGCTTGGGAATGTGATCTAAACACTTAAGTTCAAAACTATCTCAGAAAATATTAAATAATCATGTTCGTATAAAGACAGTCTGACCTTTTGTATAATTTCAATGTACAGGGATTTAACTTTCTCCCTGTAGGGCTTTGTTTTGGTAAGAAATTTTAGGGTTGCTAAGATCCAGTGTATAAATAGCGTGGTCCTGTATACTTAAGGGAGGTTAAGGTCTGTGGGTCGTCAGATTAAAAGACTGAAACGTCGCAGTTAATCATCAGCCCATTATTCAGTGCCTGTATAATTTATTTGAAGCTGCCATTAAATTGGTGCCAAAGCAAATACAGTTATTCATTGGAATGAAAAGGATTAAGAGTATTTATGAAAATCGATTTTATGGACAATCTTACACAGTTGTGTTCACTGTACTCGAGGATGAAGAGTGCTGGGGCTCCCAGGACGGGCAGAGCAACTTACAGGCGCCCTCTAGTGATCGTCACAGTTGTGGTGCTCATGGAAATAAAACACTGGATGAAAAGTTGAAGGCAGTACAGTCCTAAAAGTGTGAACTTAGCCAACCTGTGAACACAATTTATCTTTAAGGACACAGCATGTAAAAACTTAAAGGTCCTGTAGATTTGTGACATTCTCAAACCACAGTTTTACTGATCTGATATCATTTAAAGCCCCAGCTTCTTCCAACACATGCCACTTTTTTTTCTGACATAATGTCCCAAAAATGTTAAAAGTTTGCTGTTAATATATTTAATTAACTCAAGTCAGTAACAAATCGGGTGAAAACTACAGTTGTATTCGAACACACAGACATTTTAAAGGTATACGATGCAGGATTTTCAAAATAAAAAAACAATGTATAGACTCGTGCCCTGTATTTTCTGATTTCCTCCTTATTTGGCTATGCTCAGGTTGTTCGTGGACACAGCCTGCAGGTGAGGTCGAGACTTTATAAAAGGTAGTGATCAAGGGTCTCATTTATATCAATCAATCAATCTTTATTTCCGACTCAGTTCGGTCCATAAAAACACACAACTACAAGAAACAGTAACAACAATCAGACACCAGGATAACACACAAAAAAAAACATTGAAACCATATCTAAAAGACATACAAACACTCTCTCCAGTGCCTCCAAAAACTAGAGAAATAACAGGTACTGCTCTTTTTAGGCATGACTAGAGCCATAACAATTTCATTTGTAGAGTGCTTCAGCCGTGCCATAAAAGTAAACAAAAAATTCCTAAGAAGAGCATCCAAGGTAAAGGTAAACACTTCGTACTCGCAAAACGAATCTTGAAAGAGGTGTACACCACTTTCCATGGAAAAGTTGTGATGTATAAATACAGACTTGATGGGAGAAACTTTGACCCATGCTTACGAACATTATAGAGACGGGAAATTGGTGATGCAGATGTTGAGGTGGGAGCCTGATTGTAGAAATTTTTGGCTTTTGTCCGTACCTACATTTTTAGTATGGATCTTGCGTATTGTTTTATAAATGAGACCCCAGGTGCCAGACCGTAAGCAACATGCATCCAAGAGGAAGCTATAAAATTCATTGACACAGCACCAAAAAACGCAAATATAGGAAGGTGAAATGGCAAGTGGACAAAGCCGGGGTTGGCTTACACTTTTACTGGCAATACTGTTTGCAAACAGTAGCCAACAATTCCTGCATGGTCATTAGCATCCAAAAATTATATTATATGAAGGCTGGAGTTGAAACATAACTTTAATTAAATCAGATTACTGCATGAAAATACCATTTTTAAATTGAAATCTTGAAATATCTTCTCAGCCAACTAACTAATTCTCTTTCTCCCTCTTCTTCCTGTCCAGCATGATTTTGTGCGTCGGGAACGCTCGCCGCGCATTCTCATCGACCTCATCCAGAGGACCAAGGATGCGGTGCGCGAGCTGGACAACCTGCAGTACCGCAAGATGAAGAAGATCCTCTACCAGGAGAAACACAACGGGCCCATGGGAGAGAGCCAGGAGGAGGAAGAGGTGGGAGGAGGAGGGAAGAGGGAATGGTTGATGCAAAAGATCAGTGGAAAAGAAATAATACAGGGATGAGCATTATAGAGTCTGTCAGGAGAGGCAAGGGGTTAAAAACATAAAACCAGTTAAGCTCCATTTAAATTCTGCTCACAATTCTCTAACTTTCACCTCAAAGTGAAGTCTGTCGTCAAACAGACACATTTCAAGTCCACAGTGTGTGTACAGATACTACAGGGAACAGACACAGAAACAATACTAGAGCCAACAGAGACAGTAGTTGATAGAATACAGATGAATAACCAGGTCGTCCTCTTAATGCAACAATCAATAGTCAGACAGGTACAGGCTCCAAACAGCAGCGTATGGTTGTTATTATCAATTAATCTGCCTGTCCTTGTCTGGATTCATTGATTAATTGTTTGGTCTATAAAATGCCTGAAGATGTAGACAAATACCTGTTACAGTTTCCTAGAGTGCAAATTAACGTCTCAACCACTAACATATTCGGTTTCTAATGATATTAAGCAGAGAAAATCAACAAATCTTTACATTTGAAAAGCTGGAACTTATAATTTTTTTGACACTTATGCAACAATTAATAGATTATTAAAATAGCTGGGGTCCACATGCAGGACTCTTGGAACTCGTAGCTTTTCTATGGGCCTTTCGTCCACATGAAAACGGCATTTTAGGTCACTGAATGCAAGCATTTTGTAGAATTTCACCCAGGGTTAGGTTGTTGAAGTGTAGGCAGGAAAACAAAGAAACAGTGGCTTGAGACGTCAGAGTGTTTGCAGCTATCCCCTCTGTAACCTCACTAAGATGCCTTTTTACATGTTTATAAATGTACAGTTACTCCTCCACTATACACAGGAAGGCAATCCAGGCACTCCAAAAGACGCAGATAATGACATGACAGGTGAACAAATAGAAAATAATTAAAAAATAACAAGTTAGTAAAAATTCAGAGTATCATGACACGAGATACCTGGAAAAAATATCTCAAAAAATGAATGTATACACACACATCTTTACGCATAGGCTGGCGACATAGGCAGGAACAGTGGACTAGGCCTACGTCTCAAAGAGGGAGGAACCAGGACTTTTGTCCAAATGGCCTTCTTTCCGTTCTAATAAGGCTTTTTTTTTTAACGGCTGCTCACAGCAGTCCACCACCTTCACATCACAACAAACAGGAGCCTTCCACCTGCAGCCATGGTAGCCTGACATTGAGATGAAATGACCCTTAGTTGACCTGACCTGAGGCAGCATGAGCAGGCATGGGCAGCCAGCAGCCACAGTGGTGTCATCCTACACCATGTGGAGCATTTCAGAGCAGCCACCAGAGCTCACTGCAACAAGACGCCACTGAAGGCTTTACTGAGGAAACTCTGCAGCCCCAAACCTCGTTTTCCGGTTTCTGGGGAAGACACGCTGCATGTGGAAAGACTGATGATAACATCCTGATACAGGCTGGGGCTAAAAGCACCTAAAAGCTGTGCAGCTCGAATCCCTTTATCTGTCATGTACACACACTCAATTGGCCTTCTAATCTGAAGACATCTCATACAGACAGATGGGCATTAACATAAGAATTGACTCAGGTGAATAATACACACATACACATCTGAACAGTTAGAGGATAATAGGCAATTTAGTGTGACTTTGACTCTAATGCAATCTAGAGGTCAGTGGTTATTTCCCTTGTATAGAGCTGACTGCTTTTAACGATACAGTTTGGAGAGGCCTGTAGTTGCATCTGTGTATAATTTCATGACAGTTGAGTGTTCATTTGTGGAAGCATGTGTTTAGGAATAAATGCCTGTGTTTGTTTGTTCTTGCAGGACAGCGAGGCAGCCAGCTTTAAGATGAACAGCCTGGGCAGCAACCACTCCATCCCCAGCACCTCGGTGAGCACGGGCAGCCAGAGCAGCAGTGTGAACAGCATGCAGGAGGTGCCGGACGACAGCTGCTCCGACATGACCATGATGCACCCCCAGGACTACAGCAGCACCCTGGAGTCCTCCCCACACACCAAGAAGGTAAAGGTCATGGGTGGGGGTGAGGTGTTGGATGGTGGGAGGGAGGTGATGAGCATTTACGGCTCGATGACAGATTACAAGTCACACCGGACCAAACTGGAAAGCAATGTGAGCAGTTCTCAGTGGATCCCAAATGTACCCTTTCATCAACACAACTCGTCATGTTCCAAATATGTTCATAACTAGTTTTCACAAACCATACAAAGTTGTAAATCAAGTTTTTACGACACCATAACGATATGTCAGCCCAACAAAAATACAACAAGCTATGACAACAGTGAGTTAAGAAATGTACCCTTAGTGATCAGAAGGAACACTCTGGCATAGCAACCGCTCGTGATAATGCCCCCCTTTAAAAGGACAGATTGTTTGGGTGTGAGTGTTTGAGATGTCTGCCTTCTCTTAAATGTAATGTATCTTGATGGCACTCAAAACACAAAAACAGTAGTGTCTCTTTCCGAAATCATGACCTGGTGACTCAAAGTAATCCACAGATCTTGTCGGAACTATTTTCTTTCTACCGAACTACGCCTGTCAAGTCTCCTGTTTTGGCCGGGAAACTACCGTATTTTACCCCTCTTTCCCGCCGTCCTCCCGTATTAGTATTTTCCCGTAAATCTCCCGTATTATAATATAAAATAAAAAATAAAAAAAAACATTCCTCTGCCTCTCCAAACTGAACTCTGTCACTAGCCTCGCGAGGAGTACAGGAATACGGCGGAGGCTCATAGTGCTCTGCGGCGCAAGATAACGGCTTACCGGCGACAGAGAAGTCCGACTCCAGGTCCAGTAATTTCCTCTTTCGTTGGTGTCATGACTGCCCAGTAGTACCTGGACAACCGAGCCATGGCGGCACACAGGTATGTGGCGT
>NC_065513.1:36673984-36678243 GCF_006386435.1 Epinephelus moara | reverse complement strand
ACACACACACACACACACACACACATACACACATACATATAAACATTCAGCAGACACAGGTCAACACAATGCCTGACATTCTCATATGACTTAAACGTCTGTGAGGAGAGGGCTGTCACTGCTCTTTCATTCTCTTTCTTCATCTGCTCTTTGTATTTTTGACAGTGCATGAATAGGGATGTCACTTGATGAACAGACAGCCAATGTGTTGTTTCAAGTTCAGGGGCTGGGCTGAGAACAAATGAAAGTGACACATATTGTTTTCAGATGCTGATGAAGTTCCCTCCTCACATGAGTCAACGCTTTGGTCCCCTGCTTCCTCAAAAATGTTCAATCACTTTCTAAATGTTGGGTTGGGTTGGGGGGGGGTTGAGTGTTGACATTTCATCATGTTTTGCAAGGTTACAGTTGACACAGTTTTAGCAAATGCTGGAAAATTCCTTTTGAAGTTTAGATGCCGTTTGATTAAAATCAACGGGGAATTTTTGTTATTTAAAAAGTCACAGAATGATGGCGACGAGTTTAAACACTGGCACAGTTTTTAGTAAGTTACAATCTGTGGAGTGTCCTGAAGCATCTTCATTTTTACACCATGTTCACTCCAGTCCCATTTTTTCATCATTTTACAGGACAACTCTGAGACTTAATGGATGACTTGTGCTCAGTTTGCATTTCTCCACATTGTCTGTATGTGTGTGTTTGACACAGGACCATCAGTTCAACTGGGACGACGGGATACACAGGGACCACCGGCAAGGGCTGAGGCCGTCCTCCTCCGACAAGAGCAGCCAGGCCCAAAACTACAAGAACCAGGGTCGCTTTGCCACCATCAAATCAGCATCACTGGTGAGTTTAACAAAACTGGTCCCTCTTTTCGACTCTTTTTTCAGCCCTTTTTAGATAGGAATTGTGCAAATTTGCAGGAAAGCCCAATCAGTCTTCTTTCAGCATTGGCAGTATAAAAACAAAATCGGGGAGTGCAGCAAAATGCCGCCTACCTACTTTTGTTTATACACCTTTTTCGGGGCAATGGGGGGCGTGAGCAATNACAAAATCGGGGAGTGCAGCAAAATGCCGCCTACCTACTTTTGTTTATACACCTTTTTCGGGGCAATGGGGGGCGTGAGCAAGTAACAAAACATGTAGCTCAGCGTGTGACGTAAACAGTGACGTGGGAGGGAAGCCGCGGCTGGTCAGTCCTTCGGCAACTCTCTCATAAGTTGGCCCGTCCTTCACCATCCCCGTCACTTGGCGATTGATGGCCTCTTCGTTTGCGAGGGCAAGGAGGATGTGCAATTCCTTGTCTCCCCAGTTGCTCATCTTTACAGTGTCTGTCAGGTTTGCGTTTCCTTCTTACTACTAGCTGCTCATGCCTGCTATCAGCTGCGATATCTCAAGAATGCCTTGAGGGTATTTCTTCAAATTCGGCACAAACATCCAGTTAGAGTCAACAATGATAATTAGATTTTGGCGGTCAAAGGTCAAGGCCACTGCAACCTCGTCCGTCTCCATCTTGTGAACGCAATATCTCAAGATTACCTTGAAAGACTTTCTTGAAAGTGTCGACTGAAGGAAGACCTGATTAGATTTTGGTGGTCAAAGGTCACTGTGACCTCACAAAACATGTTTTTGGCCATAATTTAAGAATCGATAACACAAGTATGAGAAAATTCCACACATTTGTCAAACAGGATACAATGATGAAGTGATGACACTTTATATCCAAAAGGTCAAATGTCAACTTCACAGACCATATCTCAGGACCAGAAGGGGAAACATTTGGTCAGACACTGTGATGTGTGTGTGTGTGTTTTTTAGAAGATGTAGCTTCTCTGCAGCAACGTCCATATTTGAAGCATGATCCACTGTCATGGCTCCACATCAATCTGGACAGACATGGATGTAAACTGTAACTGCTACTTGACTGGTTCAAGTAGACATACAACCAGTTTCTTTTTAAGATCCTAAAACATGTTTTTGTCTGCTGAAAGTGTTTCAGGATCATTAATTTGTGCAACACTCACCTTGAACATTGTGTTGCTTTGAAAGCCAAAAATTGGAAAAACTACTTCTTGCAGACGCCAAAATGTTTCTCAGACTGTTGTGTTTACACAATAGCAGCTGACGAGGGCACAGACGGGGCATCTTTTTGTTTCCTTCTATACAAACCTGTCTGCGAATGTGGCGGTGGAACGTTGAGTCTGGGTGAGATGTACTGTAATGTCTCGAAGTGTGTGATGTGGAACAAACAGATGTTTTAAACCGCCTCTCTTTCCTTTGTGGACCCACCTATTGATATTTATTCTATTATTTTTTATTCCTTTTGGTCTTTACCTCTTCCTCCGTCTCTGTCTCTACATACGTATCTCTGTTTCTCTGCTGTCTTTCCTCTCATTCACCTCACTCCCATTGTTTTCTTCTCTTGTACTATGCTTCACATTACCAATCCCCTCCCTCCGCCCTCTCCTTTATTTCTTCCTCTCCTGCACTCGGTAATACATCATTCTCAGATCTGACTCTATATTCTGAGTTGAAGGGGGTGGATTTCTCTCTCTCTGTCTTTCTTTCTCCGTGTCTCTCTTCCTCTCTCCCTCTCTCCCTCCCTGTCTGTTGTCATGGAAACCGGCTCTAGTAACTAGTAAGTAGTTGTGGTGTTGTGTGTGTGTGTGTGTGTGTGTGTGTGTGTGTGTGTAAGCGTATGTGAGCGTGTGTGTGTATGTGTTTACCCATCCATGACCCAATGGTTTTAATTGTGAGCCCCTTCTGCTGTCAGGTCTTAAACCAGACACGAGAGCACGTGAGCAGAGAAGGTGTGTAGGTGTGTGTGTGTGTGTGTGTGTGTGTGTGTGTGTCCCCTAATAATGTCCTTGATCAGACCATGAATCACTGATAGTCCAGCACTGTGAGGTTTTTTTATGGAGCACAGGTCTCCTTTATCTGTATTCACACACCACTGCAAATTTCTTCATCATAGGAGCTGTAAGATTCAGTCCAGCTGCAGATCCAGTCTACATGAGTTAAGTTGATCCCCCCAAAAAACAAAAGCTCTAAAATTCCTAAGTGAGACACGAATAAAAAATCCACCCTAATGCGTCTATTGATGATGTAACTTGCACCTTACCCTGACTTTTCCCTTCTGTGGATACATAACGACGATATCATTATGTCAGTTTCCCTTAAAATGTGTGTTTCCCTGTAGAAAACGTTCTCAAAATCATCCTCAGGAGTCTCTATCCCAGTGGTTTCCAACTTCTTGACCCCTTAAAATGGAGCAATGTCTTCTTGCAATCACTCGTTAGTGGTTGGATGTTTCCAAGTTGTGACCGAAAAGCAATTTTCTTGTTTAATATGAATTATTTTTAGAAGCCTGAGTATGTAAAATCATCTTGTACAGCCATTGAACCACAGAACGAAATCCGGTGTAGCAGAAACCTCCCATCACTGCCATTAGAAGAAAGACGATGACCTTTATATAAGGTCATTTTTTTATGATGCTCTTCATCCCATAAAAGTTACCAGCCCATTATAATAATTCATCTAATTATTTCGACATATTATGTCATGATTATTAGAAAATTATCTCACCAAAAAAAAAATACATCTTTCAATTTTTGTAGCTTTGTTGCAGAAATGGGCTTTCAGTCCATTCATCTCGCAACCCTTACGAGTTATCTCGCAACTCCCAGGTTAGAAACCACTGCTTTTTACTTTTATTTACGCTGTTTAGTGTTAGCTGCTAATGGCCACCAAGCCATGTAGCACAAGCTAGCTACTAACTTAGCTCGCATAGATGTAATAATGGTCTCCTATCGTCCTAAATTTGTTTCAAGTGACTAGTGACATAAAAATAATAGTTAGCATGTTAGCTGTTAGCCTAGATACAGCCGGGGGGGATAGTAGCATCAGACCTGTTAAAACGTAAGTGAAAGGGCAACCTTCAAGTGCAAAGTTAGTCCACTAAACAAGCTTTTTTTCCACAAAGACCGCCTCATATCGTTAGGATAAATGTCAGAGAACAGATAGAAAACGACATGTAAACGTGTTGTCTTACCTTAGCGGTGTGCTGCCATGTTTGTTTACCATCTAGCTCTGCTTTCCAAAGCGCGGCCGAAATATCGCGAGAACAAGCAGCAATCTCATACCGTGCCTGAAATCTCGCGAGCTCTAGATAAAGCCCAGCTGGATACTACTCCAGGTGGAGGTGTCTCGTCCTCGGTCACATCCACACCTTGAAAATAAGGCTGCAACCGGTCCTATTC
>NC_065513.1:36645670-36673789 GCF_006386435.1 Epinephelus moara | reverse complement strand
TTGCACTTGAAGTATGCCCGTTCACTTACGTTTTAACAGGTCTGACGCTACTATGCGCCCCGGCTGTATCTAGGCTAACGGCTAACATGCTAACTATTATTTTTATGTCACTAGTCACTTGAAACAAATTTAGGACGATAGGAGACAGGTTGAAATAAACCGAAATTTCCCTTTTAAGTGGCATTTCATCCCAATATCAAAAATACAGATTACCTGTAGTGTCTTTTATCAGTCTAGATTGTTTTGATGTGAGTTGCTGAGTGTTGGAGATATCAGCTACAGAGATGTCGACCCTTCTCTTGAATGTAATGGAAGTAGATGTCACTCAGCTTAAAAAATACATCTGAAAAACGCAATAGAAATGTCTTTTTTCAGAGATCATGACCCGGTTACTCAAGATAATCCACAGACCTCGTTGTGAGCAGTTTGACGTGGGAACTATTTTCTTCCTACCAAACTACATCCGCCAGTCGCATCACCGTGCAGAAGGAAGCGTGCACCTACTGCCAGCTCACTGAACTCGACTGAGCTAGCTAATGTTACAGCGCAGCTAAGGAGGACTCATTAATGTTTACATTTCGCGCTGTCACGAGCATGAGCCTCGCTTCCTTCTGCATGGTGATAAGGTTGGCGATTGTAGTTTGGTAGAAAGAAACTTCGGTTGAGACGTCGAACAGGAGTTAATGTAAATGTAAATTCAAGACATTTGTTTCCATGCACAAGAGACAGATCCTCTACTCACATCGATTTAACTTTCAAGGAAAATAAATCTTTCCTCCTCCCAACCCTTCATTAGTTGCTTCGAATCACTTTCACATCACTGAAATATAGTTCACACACAACTCAGTTCTGTTTAAAAACACTTTTGTAAGTTGCCGTGGATTAAAGTCAAACTAAAATACCTCAGATGTAAGCAGCAGAGGTGGCACACACTGCGTCGGCAGCTCTGTGTAACCGAGGCTGCCTGTCTTGGAAAAGAGGCGGCATCGTGTAAACCACACTATGTGTGTCGTGTGATAGTGCCGGTCCTGCCCGCCGGCGCTGAAAGAGAGATGACATCATCTTTTTCTGCCGAGCGCAGACGTCCTCAGATTGGCCTCAGCTCGCTGAGACTGGAATCAGCAGGTAGACAAAGAGAGAGGGAGAGAGAGAAGAAGAACGGGGGGTCCAGATGGTGAAGGGTGATGGATCGCTGAGAGAGAAGAGAGAGGAAGACGGAGAGCAGGGGAAGAGAGAAGAAATTAACGAGAGGAGGGGATTAAATAAAGACAAAAATAAAAAAACATACTGCCAGTAATAAGTTTCCAGTATGCAAATTTCTGAGTTGTTAATGTTGAATGAAATTTGCTCATACTTCTAAAAGATAAAGGAGGAAATCATAGTGATGGATAGATACTAGTGAATAAAATGAAAGAGCATATTGGCTGGAGAAGGTAAAGACGTGGTGGAGGACACCGACGGCAGATATCAGGGGTTGAGAAGGACAGATAAACAAACAGAGACAAAAGAGCAGCGCAGATTGAAATCTGGCCCGTCAAAGAAGGACAAGAGGGAGAGAGGCAGAGGTGACATGAAGCGAAGAGTCCGATCTGACGTGGAGGTGTGAAAACATGGAGAGAGAAGACGAAAGGAAGAGAAGGACGGATGAAAGATGATGCAGAGAGGGCAAAAAAAAAGAGGAAAAGAAATAGGAGAGCGGGATGAAGAATCATCGGGGGAGATGGGAGGAAAGGGAAAAGGAGGAGGAGGGAGGGAAACGGCACAAAGACATGGATGTAAAGCGAGAAAGGGAATAAATGTGAGAAATAACGAGCGAGTATGAGGGAGGGCAGGGGTTATTACAGGTCAGATGAAGTGACTGACTGAAGCGTTAAGCTGTGTGAGAGACGACATCGTTGTAAGATGTTTCACCTCTGCTGTAACCTGACAGCCTGTAAACCTATCAGCACTTAAATAACACCGCAACAGATTACAGTCGACACTTTGAAACATGCACATTATCCATCAGGCAACAGTTAGCGCTTATAACTCAGGAGAGAATTTAAAGACTTATTTGTAGGGATGGGATTTGGAGCTGGTTTCAAATTGTCTGATCCATCAGAATCATATGCCTCTGAGCGTATTCCTTTCATCAGTGCCAACGTGTTTTCTGACAACTGCGTGTGCAGAACAATGATGCCGAACTTGTGTGTCTACGCTGTTTGAAACTTGCAACAAGAAGGAGTGCAACATGGGCTTAAACTCCAGGAATGCCATGTATTTGACACTCGATGCAGATAAATATCCTGTATATCATTAGCACCCTACAGCCTCACATGCATGCTCTTATTCTACTCTGTTTCTACCCTGTGTTCAGATTTATCCACTCCCATCCCTATGTATTTGACATGTAAGTGTCAGAGGTTGTGGTTAAACCAGATGCACTTTTGCGCAACCTGACACATGAGAACACAGAGCCCCCCCACATTTGTGCATCTACAGGAAAACAGGACAATAAAGAAGGGTCTGTAGAGGCTTTTGCTTCCTCTTTGGCCAGATGACTTCACCATATGTCACTATACATCTGTAGCAACATTCAAATTACAGCTGTGTATTCTTCTTCTTCTATCTCGTACCTGACAAAGAGCCAGCTCAGGCTTTATATTGCATTTCTTAAAGCTCTTTTTAGGAAGTGTTATTGAGGCACAGAGTCAGGGTTAATTCCTACTCATTAGAGCTCTGATTGGTCCCCAGAAATTAGTCTCAACCCTACATAAACCTGCATACATTTTGTCCAAGCCTGACCCGAGCCTGAACCATTTTGGGCCCCATTTCTGACAGCTAAGGGCTGACATGTTTCCTCCCTCCTTCTTCTTGTCTTCCTTCTGTTATTTTAAAAGTCTGTTGTCTTGTGCACAACCGTTTGGGCTGTGTCTCTTACTGCGTTTCTGAGTGTACATGGTGGTCCATGGTGATGCAGCATGCAGATGATCTCCGCTCTTCAGTGCATGTTACGCACATCTCTGCCACTGCATGTTACGCACATCTCTGCCACTGCTGGGGAGGCAGAAGGAAACACTGCCAACCAAGTCGCCCTCCCTCGGGCTTGCTCTATCTCCCCCGGTTCTCAACTATATTACATGGTTGTTCCGTCACTCTTCCTCTCTCAAAACACTGGTAAATTGGTGAGAACCTGATCTGATTCAAGCCTGGGGTTATTTTGAACAATTACAGGCGGGTCAGGCCCAACCAGGCTCGGACAGAGAATCAAAGCTTTAATACCTATTGACATCTCGTGACACGCAGAGTTCAAACTCTCTGTGTGTCTAAGTTGTCTACGGTTATTAATTTGATAGAAATGCAAGAAGACAGTTTTGAGTGCTCACCTCACCCTACGTATTTCTTTTCACGCCGATCAGTCACATCAGCAGCCGCCAGCACAGCATTTCCCCTATTCAACAAATCACTACAACATTAAAACCACGTTGACCTGTCGAATAAGCAAAATAACTAAGTTCAGCTGCTTAATTCCTCCTGATCGCACTGGTACATTCACCTTCAGCCTGCATGCCCCCCCTCCTCTCCCTGAATATGATCTCCTTTCCCTCCCTGAGCCTTGTGTGAAAGAGGCCGTCACATGACGTGACTTGGCCCTTTGTGGTGGCGTGCAGGGTGGCAGCGAAGCAAGTGACTAGGATTGGGAGCTGCTGTTACAGTGGGGTATTGATTCAGCGCAGATTAAGGAGAAGGGGGAGCTCAACCTCCACCTGTTTCCACGCCACCCCCCCGCCTTATTTTCTCCACTAGATGCTCTTATTTTACTCCTTATTATTTCCATTTTTTTCTAACTCTCTCCCAGTCATCTGCTGTTTCTCCTTTGCACTCACCCCCCTCACNTCTCTAACCCCCCTTCTCCAACTTCTCTCACTCTTTCTCAATGAGGTATTCATGTGACCCACCTGCTGTCCGCCGCTTAGCGTTAGCCCGACTAAAGAGCAGCTCTGTGCTCTTGTTGGCCCGCGCGGTCGGCCTGCCTCATTCACAGTTCACACGCCTGCCTTGGCCGCTGCGTGCCCAGGGCACGAACCAAGGGGAAGGGAGGGGGGGGTCGTCTTCCAGTAAGGGTGGGTCTCAGGGTGGCATCGGCTCTCAGGCAGGGTTCTGTCGGGCAGAGGATGCTGCACAAGGTTCCTGGATGCTGGTTCACTTGGCTAAAGTCGCCATCATGTTTGGCCTGAGGAGTTCAGGTGGAAGTTATGAGAAGATGCGGAGCGAGTACTACCTAGATGTGGAAAACCCTTTCTGTCCTCAGGTTGGTGTTTTTGGTGTTGGCAGGTTTTGCTAAAAAATGCCGGGAGACATTGCTGTGAAGACATTGGAGTATGTTCCTTGGCTTGGATTTAATTTCATTATGTAGATGTTAAAAAGTGTTTTTCTAACTTTTTTTTTCTTGCTCCGTCTGACTTGAAGACATTTTAGATCCTTTGTGGTTGCCTGATCTCTGCAGTGACTGTGTATGTGCGATGGTCAGATGAAAGAGCTTTTGTTGGGCTCCAGCAGTAGTTCATCTAAAGGGATTTCACAGTATTTCTTTTTAATGGTCGTAATTTCCCCTCATTGGTTCTGTCCTACCTTTGCAAAACTGACAAGTGTTACAGTAGCCAGTTGAACTGTGACGCTTTACAGTATTGAATGAATTCTGTTTTCAGTTCTTCTTGGAGAAGGTAACCCAGATAAATTAAAAGTGCTTATTTACAAAGGTCAGGTGACAGGTTAAATGTTGCTGTTCGTATGCGGCTATATTTTAATGCCACTAAACTGTTATATATGCGTCAAATAATTAGGTTTTCGTTCTGATCAAAAATCAGATATTGCAGCGCTCACATCTCCCAACTTCTCCGTCTCCACAGGTGACCAAACAGATCCACGAACATGAGCAGGAGAGCGAGCTGCGGGAGCAGATGTCGGGCTACAAGCGCATGCGGCGGCAGCACCAGAAGCAGCTGATCGCCCTGGAGAACAAGCTGAAGGCTGAGATGGACGAGCACCGGCTCAAGCTGCAGAAGGAGGTGGAGACGCAGGCCAACAACGCCTACATCGAGCTGGAGAAGCTGGCAAAGCGCCACGCTGTGCATTCTGAGAAGGAGGTGGGATTCGTGAGGGGTTATGGGACATGAGTGGAGGGATGCATAATGTACAGTAACCCCAAAGTTATTTCACAGATGATCCCACCAACCTACATGTACCATCCAACAGTTGGCGGGGTGACACAGGGGGAGGACATGATGTTGAATTTATGAGTCTTCAGCTGCTGGAGGAGAGCTTGTTGAAAAGTTAAATTCTGTTTTAAACCACAAAGCTCCAACATTAGTCTGAATGCTACAGAAAGTTTTTGTTTAGACTATACGCACTGCTGCCACCCAATGATACATAAGATGAAACACAAGGGCAGAAGTGGGTCAAAGAATGTCACGCTCTGAAAAACAAGCTGCATATCTCAGTGATTAGCACACAGCATGCCGGACAGGCCAGGGAGATAGAATATCTGTTCATGTAGACCCGCGTGCACCCCCGTACACAGCAACATAAACACACAATGTCACATGCAACACGTGAGCGACATGTCGCTCAGCTAAAACAGCAAGTCGCTAGATATCAGCTTACAGCAGAAAACATTAATGGGATGTCCTCTTGTCTGAAAATGGGTTATTTAAGCAATTAATTATGCCATTTTTTTTGACACTGCTTCCCCAAAGCATTTTTATCACTGTGATGTGTTTTTAAGACTGACTGTAGTGGAAATAAAAACCTGTATTAGACCTTATCAAATAACTGACATTATGAATATCCTACAGACAGATAACAGTTTTTTTTAAATATCTGTAAACCGACATTAGATACGACAGCCAATAACAAAGAAGTCCAGTGTTTTTAACCGATCATTCGACCAGATTGTTGCTGTGTCGCCATCTGAAATTCAACCAACCCCTGCAAATTCTGCGTGACCTTGCAATTTTGTCCAATCATCGCAGATGTTCAGAATTCTGACCAGTCATCGTAGTTTCCCGAGACTTTTACTAATCAGAACAGTCTCTCCATATTGTCACAAAATTCACATCCTTGTTGTAGACACGTGGGACACGAATGTCTCACGCTTAGCAACAAAAATCTCTGTGAGGCAATTCTTTGTTCTGCTGTTCCAAAGTGGGGTAAACTGTTTCCTACCCTGTGCAACATTGTGGTGGAACTGTAACACTTTCCTACCGTAAAACAAACCTGGAGAATGACTGAAACACACTGACATCAGATAAGACAAATCGCCATGACAGAGGCTGTTGCCTCTGTATTTATTAGAAATGCCAAAAGATTAAAGGTGAGTTAGATTTAATATGCATCATTAGTGATAACATTAGCGTAGCATGAAGCATGAACTCAAAGCAGTGCAACAAAATAAAAAAACGTGTCATGTGTTTTACAGTTTTCACTTGCTCCTGCAATTTTATTGAGGAAAAAAAACACCTGAAGACACTGCAACATGCATCACAATTTTCCGCAACAATCCCTAAAAAGCCAAGGAAATATACATGACATACATATAAAAAGTTAGTCGACATGAGATGTAAGGCTGCAACTAACAATAATTTTTTTATTGTTGATTAATCTGCAGATCTTTTTTTTTTTTTTTTTTTACTAAAAGATAAATATTTTGTGGATAAAATATCATTTGAAAATGGCTGTTATAGTTTCTGTTGGCTCAAGGTCAAATCTTAATAAATATATTTCGTCCAACCAACAGTGCAACACCAAAGAATAGTCAGTTTTTGGCTTTTATTTTGGTAGAAAAATGCCTGAAAAAATGATCATATATATTCAGTTAAGGCCCCTATGCTTAACTAACAGCCCCTTGCCCTTGTTTTTCTCCTGTTTCTCGTGTCCACCAGATGAAGACGGCGTTGGCGGATGAGAAGAAGTTCCAGCAGCAGATCGTGGCCCAGCAGAAGAAGGAGCTGACCACCTTTCTGGATAATCAAAAGAAGCAGTACAAACTCTGCAAGGAGAAGATTAAGGAGGTGCGCCGCATTTGTTGCTTTCCTTTTTCTCTCTTCAGGCGAGCTCCTTTGTACGCCTCTCTCGTGTGTGTGACACACGCTTCTGTCCGCTGCTTGCTGTTGAATCAGCCCTCCTCCACACAAACATGCACATTCACTACCTCCGAAATGGTCTTTTGGAAGTTGCGTTGAGTCACTCGGCCCACTCACTTATGTACCTACACATGTATATTCACACAAACAAGGAAACCCACAAATCCATACACACAGTGGAGCGTTTGTGTGCCTCCACAACCTTCAAACTGAGTCCAGAGAATACTCCTGTGGGCTGGGAGTGTGATACACTGTGTTTTCAGTTACAAGATAAGTGACCAAAATTAGGTCAGCGCAGTTAAAAGAAAGCATCGCTGGCAGGGAGAGATATTTCCCACCAACTGAGGGCTGTAACGGAATTAGACACCACAGAGAACGGGGATCAGGCTCATGTGTTAAGTGCATTAGCTCGAGTTGTAGATTACCTTAAAGCCCATGAAAGAGAAAGAGAACTCAAACTGAGGAGGGATAGATTTGGCTGAAATTATTTTTTTCTATCCCTCCTCTGGCTATGAAAGTCATCTGTAGCTCCAGACAGAAGGTCAACCGGAGTGTGCCGTATGCTCTCACTACAACACTTGATATCATGAACATTATGATTTATTTAGACAGTATGTACGAAGGCTTTGTTTATTTTCACTTTTAAAACATGCATTTGTAATACAGTTTTATGCTTATATTTACTTTTCACATATCTACCATTTGTAATGTCTATAATGTCTAACACCAGATAGTTTCTTACCCTCTCGTCTTTATTTTACCAGATAAACTGATATTTACACGGACAAATAAAGCTTAAATAATGCAAGATAAACCTAATGATCGCAGCTCAAATCAACTAATAATTAGCTGCAGCTTTGTATGAACTCTATCCTGTATTTGTCAAAACAATCTCCTCTCATAATTCCTCTGCTTTGCCCCTGTCTCAGGAGATGAACGAGGACCATAGCACACCCAAGAAGGAGAAGCAGGAGCGTCTGTCCAAGCACAAGGAGAACATGCAACATTCCCAGGCCGAGGAGGAGGCCCACCTCCTGTCCCAGCAGAGGGTTTTCTACGACAGGAACTGCCGCGCCTTTAAGCGCAGAGTCATGATTAAGAGGCATGACTTGGAGCAGGAGCAGATCCGAGAGGTGAGGAGGACGCACATATTTAAAAACAGCATGTGCATAATTTAAAATTGGACGTGATTGTCCATTAAATTGTTAAAAGTACAACTCCGATTCACCAAACCATCGAAGTAAACACCCTGTTTATCACTTGTTTGTGCTGCTGGTGTGAGCAGGCCCAATGTGATTATAATGCCAAAATATTTTTCTCAGCAAACAGCAGGGTTTCCTAAATGATTGCACCCATTGTTCTTCAGATCTGCGAGGTGTTTCCTAATAATGTTAAGAAGATTATTAGAGAGTAAAGCAAGGCAACAATGTCACAATCTGAAAAGCTGTTGTGTAAATCTGGAGGGAGTCTTAAAAGCTTTCTGTGGGAAAACACACAAAACTCTGAGTCATGTTTCAGATGATGGTTTTAATGTTTTGGGTCACGGAGAAAAGAAGTGTTTAAATGAATGGGAAAGATTTAATGGGTGATATTTATTGATTTTTTTTCAGCTGTTGATAATAACAGCCAGCGTTCTAAGCCTGAAACAAACAAACGGGAACATTGATTTCTACATGTGAAAAATGTCACATTGAAAACAAGCTGAACAAACAGTGTCGATCAATAGCACCTGCTGCAAGTCATCCATGCGTACTTCCCCTTCCTCTTCCTCTCCCTCTCTTCCTCCATCTTTCCTCCCGGCCCTCCCAGGAGCTGAACAAGAAGAAGACCCAGAAGGAGATGGAGCACGCCATGCTGATCCGCCACGACGAGTCCATGCAGGAACTGGAGCACAGGCAGCTGAAGACCCTGCAGAAGCTGCGGATGGACCTGATCCGCCTGCAGCACCAGACAGAGCTGGAAAACCAGATCGAGTACAACAACCGGCGTGAGCGCGAACTCCACCGCAAGCACGTGCTGGAGCTCCGACAGCAGCCCAAGAACCTCAAGGTGAGTCGACACAGAGACGGTTTGCAATCCAGGGTTTTATAGAGTTGGTGGTGATTGTTATAAGGACACAGGTGGGATGTAGAGCTGATGGTGAAAAGCAGAAACCTTTTTGACATGCTTTTGTTTCCAGATTCATGTTCAAAAAAATATCTTGTGTCTTTGAAAACACAAATTGGATCCGCCTCTAAGATGGTGCAAGCCATGAGCAACGTCTTTTATGTTTTGGAGAGATTTTGATAAAACAGTGATGCAATGTGGATGTAACAAATTAATTTAGGAAAAAAAGTAGTGAAAGAACATACAAAATGTGTCACCTCTGAATGTCATTTCATTTTAATTTGCTTTTAGGATAACAAAGACCAGAACTCAGATTTTTGCCCCTGGATTTTGTGAACCTTTAACCTTTAGCAGCAGAAATGTTACGGCATGAGGAAAGACAGAGTTTTAAAATAAATATAATACTTTTTAAACTGTCCAATTCCTCCTCTCACAGTTTTTCTGTCTGTCTCTGTCCCCCTCCTCCTCCAGGCTTTGGAGCTGCAGATCAAGAAGCAGTTCCAGGACACGTGTAAGGTGCAGACGAAGCAGTACAAGGCCCTGCGCCACCACCAGATGGAAGTTACGCCCAAGGCCGAGCACAAGACGGTGCTCAAGGCCCTGAAGGATGAGCAGACACGCAAGCTGGCCATCCTGGCTGAGCAATATGAGCAGAGCATCAACGAGATGATGGCCTCACAGGCGGTAAGTGGAGACACGTGAACGTCATCGTTTCTCTCCGGACAGTAATTTGTTGTTCTTATAAATGGAGGTGGGCAGATTTTAATACAAGACATTTTAAAGGAGATTCTGAGGCCTTTGTCTCCACCTGTTGCTCATGATTTTACATTTTTCTCCTCTTTTTTTTGTCCTCATCTCCCATCTTGTTATTTTCTTATAACCTTCTCTTCTCACTTCCCCTTTCTGTCTCACGTTCATTAACAATCTCCCTTCATGTCTTGATGAAATCACAAACCCGTCTTCCTCCCCTCCCCCTCCACTGTCTTTCCATGTCCTGTCTGTCCCTTTTGCCCTTCCATTTTCTCCCATCCCTCCGTCTCTGCCTCTCTTCTTTTCTGTCCTTTCTGTCTCTATTCCCTCTTTCTCCTCTCTCCCCCTCTCCTTCTGGGTGTCTTATCAATGTACTCATACCCTCCCTCCCTCCTCCTCCTCAATCTACCCATCTCTCCCTCTCTGTCTCTTTGTACCTCCCTCTCCCCTGTTGCGGTCCATGGTCGGCTGTGTCAGCTGCGTCTGGACGAGGCCCAGGAAGCCGAGTGCCAGGCCCTGAGGCAGCAGCTGCAGCAGGAGATGGAGCTGCTCAATGCCTACCAGAGCAAGATCAAGATGCAGACCGAGGCGCAGCACGAGCGCGAGCAGCAGAAGCTGGAGCAGAAGGTGTCGCTGCGCCGGGCTCACCTGGAACAAAAGGTGTGGTGAATGAAACACGCGTCACTTTAAAGGAGCCACTCTATTTTTTTTTATTTTTTTTTACTGCACAATTGTTTCTCACTTTCCCCAGGATAAAGACTTTACTGACATGGCTACATTATTTAAAATTGATGCATAAATTAGAGAGGATTTCTTTCCTCTCAGGTGTAAAACAACTAATCCTCTGGCCTAAACCTAAAGACCTCCACTACATGTCCAGTTATTCCACCCTCCTAGTTAAATGTTTTAAATTGAAACACAATGCAGCTTACAGAGAAAAAAAAGTTCACGAGACGACAACTGCGACAGAGAGAAACAGAAAGCAACCGAACACTGGGTTCACACTAGACGTGGAAGTGCCACAAAGTGCGCCGATTTTTCTTCAAGCGCTGCCTGCTTCCTCTCAGTGCCCTTGCTAACCACTTTAGCTGCTGAGGATGCGCCGCGGCCCCGAGCTCCACAGCCTGCTCCCCTGAGTGTGGTGTATTTTTTTCTGCGAGGCACGAGCAGATCCGGCAGGAAAACACACTAATCATTTATCATGAGTGATATAAAAGACATATAAATGATCTGATTATGAAGGATGATAAATTATGCATGCCACGCTTCCACATATTGTCAGTTGTGTCTAAACAGAGGGAGAGACATGCGCACACACACACACACACACACAGAAACAGACAGACAGAGCTGTGCGTGTGATTACAAAGGAGCAGAGGAGCAGAAGCGCTCGCTGACTGGCGCTTGTGGTGCCCTATGCAGTGATGCTACGTCATGACTGTGCGTCATCATTTATTCGCTCGTCGCACTTAGTTGCATTTACTCTTTATTGATCAACTTTTCTACCTCCTCCAAGCATGAAATCTTTTTTGCAATATTTCAAGCATTTACGCCTAAGGTTTTTTCTGTACAAATTCAAATGCGCATAACGAAAGGTGGATGGAAACCTACCTATCGTTACACTATCCATCAAAGCTATTACATCATCACTTAAAAAAAAATGCCCCTGAGGCTCTGAGATTTGTTTCTAAAGGTGAATATTTGGTTGAAAGTGGTTCTCACACGTCTTTCTGACCAGCTTAAATCGGGGAAATTCGTACCGCCACAACCTGAAAGGTATCACATTAGCATTAAAAATGTTATTACAGTATCAGCAGGACATTTATTACACAATTGGTACAACTTTAATCTGGTTAAGTGCAAATTTTATTACATTTTTAGAAAATAAAAATTAAAAACATTCAAGAGCGTTTTTACATTTTATAATTGTTTTTTATAATGTCCTCCAACATCCTGCTCCAACAGGACTTACAGTACGTCACATTCAGGAAGTTAAGAGACCTCTTAAAGATCTGAAGCATGCAGGTGTGTAGACAAACACAAGCGGGCTGTAATAAGTTGATATATATAAACAGTCCAACACTTCAGCGAACAGGTCGGGGTTCACATTTGCATCCACCTCGGCAGGCAGTGCGGGCATGAAAGGCGACCCAGACAGACATTCATGAGTTCACGCAGACACACACACAGATTTCCCTCACCACAGGTGGTGATGACAGTGGCATGCCTTCCTGCGGGGAGCAGACAACCATTTCTCTCCCACACACGTCTAATGGTGGTGAAATATCCAGATGACAGTATGGTTCTCTTGTTTCTGTCATCCTCTGTTTATAATAAGACACAATTAATACAGTTAAGCTTATTATTATGGCTTGTTTTTAATAGGTTGTTGTATGTGTCCAGTCTAAATTGCGTATGCACATGCAGCTTTAGATCTGCCTAAATTCATGCTTTTATTTTCTAATTATCAGTCATGAAGTAGAATTAATTATGACATCTGCAGCTGTGTGGCAAGCTGGCAATTAGCTTTCGTACTTAGTTATAATTTTACATTTCTTCACATAAATTTGACACAGTTGTATCAATCTGTTTCCTACAATTTGGTTGCATGAGCTCCTGATTGAGACTCATCTTTTATGTGACAGTCAGGCAAGCTGCCATGTATACAAATGACATGTGATAAGATTAGAACGGCCAAGTACGCCTCCTTCCAAAGTGACCGACGTCATCGCCACAGTCTAGTAGACAGCACTCCGACAACAAAGGGAGAGACATTTGAAATGCCGCCCTGATCCAGTTCTGCCGGGTCCAGTGGACCACTGCGGTGGTCTGTCGCCATCTCCTGGCTGCGTCCGGATCTGCACTCTGAGACTGGGGATGATGTCATAGTTTTAGAAGCACTATTGTCCTCCGGTTCGGTTCATGGTCAGAGTCTGGAGTTTTCTGTGCATGCTCAGTAGTTGGCCAGATTGCCGTATTGCGCCATGCAGTGCTTTGTCTGCACCTGTGGTGCTGAGTTAATGTGGGTGTACGGTGGAAAGATCCAGCAGACACAACTCTTGAGTTATACAACTTAACACACTGACACCTTCACAGATGTGCACACAATGCGCATGAAAGTCTGCATTCAAAGTCTCCATTTAAGGTGATTTAGTAAGGATATAAAACAGCGACAGGGGGTGGACACAAACATCCTGAACAACTCTGCAGTATTATGAAAACCAACACAATGGTCCTGCAGTATGTACAGGACTCGTAAAGGTTACAGTGTGACTGTGTCAGAGGTGTTGGTGCAGTTTGAGGCTGCGGTTTATACTGTGGTGCATTGAACTGCATTACATCATGAGGCTCTTCTCTCAGTTGTCTTCACCTCTGGCAAATAACAACAACAGAAATTAAACATCAGAACTTAAAAATGAGGTTCGACCCTAAAACTGCTCTTAAAAGAAGTCGCCACACAGCTGGTGGACAGCCAAGTGTGTTATTACTTATTTTGCTCAATTAGACCTCTCCATTAGGACTGTGTTGGCGTGTACAGACTAAGCTTGCCTCACTTTCCTGTCAGTTTTGTTGCACTTGCTGGGACAGGACAGCTTCAACTTCCAGTTTTCGTGGAAGGATTCTGCCAAAGATAAAAAATCAGCTCCCACACAGTGTTGAAGGAAGACTTCACACCCCAAATGAAACATCTTGTAGAGGAGACAATAAATCGTGTTATAATATTGCTCCATCACTCTCTGCTCGGTTGTGCTTTCATAAACTTAACATTTTATGTTGTAGCTGCAGGGTTTCTATCTGTCACCTGTTTCTTCACTCGCTCAGTGAAGAAGTTTGCACCTCCAGCCCATGATTTGATGGTCAAACACAGGTGTAACTAATACCATTGATAGCGGCTGCATTCCATTTATGTTTGCCAGTTGTGGGACCCTGGTGTTGTGCATGCTAGCTAATTTACTGCACATGGAGCTGAGCCTAAATTAATGTTATTAGTTCCACATGTGCTTTTCTTTCTATTAGAATAAGTTGCACACATGTTGTTTTGACCGTTTCACTCTTTTCTATTTTATTTTTTGCACACGTTTTTTGTATTAAAAAAAAAAAAGATTTCAAAATTTTTAAAAGGTTTAGTTTTTATGACTTTGCTTTCACATTTGGACTGTATACTTTAAAGATGTTACTGTGGCTACATCTTTTACGACTGATGATTATAAGGGATATTACATTACATATTTAACTGTTTGTTTTAAAGTGCAGGGTAAAAAGACAATTGAACATTGAACAGAGGCCCCAAAGCTGTTGTACTGTCATCTGAGTGTTAAAATATTAAACTTGAGGAAAAACTGAAACTAAAAATCTGCATAAAATAAAACCAAAACTACCAAATCTGTCAAGGTAAATAAACTACAACAGAAATAAAACTTAACTTTTCATTAAAAAAATATAGTAATTAGAGATGTCTCATACATTAAAGTGGAAACAGACAACTTTCTCTTCAAGTGTTTCCAAGTTATATTTTTGTTGTCGCCGCTGTCGCAAACACAACAATCGCTTTCCTTTTTCCTCAGAGTAGCAACTACCAACAACACAGTTCATTCATTCATTCATTTAGTAGTAATGGAGACATGAAAGCAGGTAGAAATGGTGCCAGACTGACTGGATCGGCAGTTCACCTGGGGACAGACAGAACCGCACAGTGAAAGCAAGGTCGATAGGAAACCAGTCTAATCACCGATGGTGTCATTATTCTGTAGCCATTACATTGTGCAATCAACATTAATTTCATAATGTTATATTAAAGAAACAGTGTGTAAGATTTTGGGGGATTTAGTGACATCTAGTGGTGAGGATTGCATACTGCAGATTGAAACTTATACTTAAAACTTATGGTAAGAATTCCTGAAGTGTTTATTGTTCAGGTTTTTTTATTAGGAACTGAATTATCCGTACAGGTGTCTGACTCTGATTTTTAACCAGAAAAATACGTTTAAAAAAAAGTGCGTTTCTGCCATGCTGTTGGACATGTTGGAGACGGGCCACTAGTCTAGTACCTGCAAATATGTGCTCACCTTTTTCTCTGTTAACTTTTAATCAAGAAGCTCCAGGAGGTTTTGAGGTCTCCTTCATACACAACATAATTATTATATTCTCTTTCTGCCAATACATTCCCCTAAATCCTACACACTGCTCCCTGAAAGCAACAACTTCTGTCACCAGTTTAACCCTGTACGTCTCTTGTTCCTGTGTGTTTCCCCCAGATTGAGGAGGAGCTGGTTTCTATTCAGAAGGAGCGAACCGACCGCATCAAACACCTGCTGGAGCGCCAGGAGCGGGAGACCGACACCTTCGACATGGAGAGCATGCGGCTGGGCTTCGGCAACCTGGGCACCTTGGACCTTCCCAAGGACGACTACAGATGAGGGGCCGCTGTCGCCGCCGCTGCTGCCGCCGTCTCTCGTAGTCCCCGGGGCGTCCGTCTGCCTCAGTACACCCCTCCTCTCCTTTTACCTGACAGTGCAGGTGTTCACTGCTGCTGACGCCCTCACACACAAACACACACAGACGCAAAAAAGAAAAAACGGCTCCAGAATCAGCTCCAGTGTGTTTCCTGGGCCGGTCAGACAGAGTCGATGGCAGGTTTTAGTACTCCCCCCTCCTACCCTAAACCCACCTAAACTTCCTCCCCCTCCTTGCCTCTCATGGTGTCACAAGATGACGAAAAAAATATGCTGGATAACTTCCTGTAGTTGTCATGTTTTTGTAAGAATAATGATAACATAGTCACAGTGTTTCATGTTTCTTGTGCAATGATGACACTTTTGTTGTGACTAAATGTGGAAGACGAGAGAAGGAGGGAGAGAAAAACGAGGGCAGATGGACGAGCGACATCGCTCCACAAACATGCATTCTTAGAGGTGATTCATTTTTTGGTTAGTTTGGTGCAAAAAGAAAAAAATAAATCTCTGGACGAGATAAATCAAACAGCAGATTCTTCCGCAGCCGTCAGTCCGTGCTGCGTCTTTCAACACTTTTTGGTATTTATTCATCAGGACATTTTTATGACAAATTTGAATAATTTGATACTTTGAGACACAAATATCATGTACATACAGGTACGCTTCGAATAAATGTGACGGGTGAATTTAATTACTGTGGGGAGGGTGAATTGTGGTACTCGACACGTGTATCATACTGATTTCTCTGCACTGGCAGTCAATGTGAATAATAATACATGTGAACTCCATCTCCCAGCGAGCACAAAGGGCTTCACGGGCGGGCTGGGGGACTTGTACTTTGTGTATAGAAGGATTTATGGAGAGCTTTTACTTATTTTCGTATTGTATTTTAACTGTCACTCAAATCAAAAAAAATAATTTTTAAAGGCGCTTCTTTTCCCTCCCCCCTCCTCAGAGGCTCAGTCATGTATCAATGGGATTCTCATCTGATTTCTTTTTTTTTTTTTTTGCTTTACACAACTCCCGAGCTGTGTATTTTCTTATAAACCAGACCCGTATGATGCTTTATTATTGCATGCACTTTAATTTTTTTTTCCAGGTTAAAAGAAAGCATGAATCTGTCAGAGCTTTTAATTATATTTGTAAATAAAGTGCTCATCACACAAACGAAGGACGTGTTATCTTATCATCATATTCACTGCATACTGTCACAAACTGGCTGAATGAATGTGAGAAGTGAGAAGTTGGGAGTCCACACAAAATGTTTAGTTAAAACAAGCATCATTTATTAATCTAAGAGTAACTTAAATAACCAGTAGAGTGTGTCGGTCAGTAATGAAAGCCATGCATGGATGTGTTGTAGGTGCAAACCAAAAGCAATGATGCCAAGTGGACGTCAGCTGCAGGAAGGGAGAGAGCGAGTGAAACCTTTGACCAGCTTTTACAGCCTGGGAGGCCCAGGTGAGCTCAATCCAGGTAACGACCCTCCCACTTCAGCCAGCTACCTGATGGGGTTGGCTGGAACGTCCTCAGAGACAGTGGGAGGGACGTCACAGCACAACTGTAGGGGCGCAAGTATAATATCATGTTTTGTGATTCTGGCAGTGGTACATTTGTGTTGTGTTTAAATTCTCGACCACGAGACAACAGTGTTGTACTCTTTCTTCAGCCAACAAAACAACATGCTGCTAGTGTAAACACAAAGAATGCGAGACTATGACTCAGTCTTTAAGGGCGTCCACCTAGCTCCTGAAATTAGATATATCAAAAAGCAATATATCTTGCTTACAGTATCGCAGTATATGGAACTGTAACCCCTGTATCATGATGCATATCCAACTGCCAGATTCTTACAGGTAAGTAGTAAACGTGTAGTCACGTGCAGGTTTAGGTTATATGTAGGGCTATGGTTATCAGTCATTCATTTTCCGTTGGGGGTCACAGGGGGGTGGAGCCTATCCCAGCTGACACTGGGCGAGAGGCAGGGTACACCCTGGACAGGTCACCAGACTATCACAGGGCTGACACATAGAGACAGACAACCATTCACACTCACATTCACACCTACGGACAATTTAGAGTCACCAATTAACCTGCATGTCTTTGGACTGTGGGAGGAAGCTGGAGCACCTGGAGAAAACCCACGCTGACACGGGAGGAACATGCAAACTCCACACAGACAGGCTCACAGGGTTCGAACCCCCCACCAGGAGCCTTCTTGCTGTGAGGCGACAATGCTAACCACAGCACCACTGTACCACTGCTGCACCAGTTCAATGCCTATGTTGTTCAATAAATTAATGTTGGAAATAAGCTCGAGTACCCGCAACCCACCCTGGGTTCAAACTAGGAACCCTCTTGCTGTGGCGACAATGCTTACCACTGCAGCTCCGTGCCACCGGGAGTGAGTTAGGTTAATCTACATTTTGCTAAAAGGTAAGTTCATGTATAAGACGACTGTTAGGCTTAGTGGTCGGTTTCAAAATTCAGAAATGTGGACATTTACGCAGAGGAACTTGACTCATTTAGACAAAAATCAATTTAAAGATAGACAAATTGGATAAAATGTTTGTTCAAATTTAAGACTGTTTAATGACTTAGAAGGCCTAATATTTATAAAACTGAATTGTTTAACACCCTGGTTAACAAAGCAGAAGGTAATGAATTACTTTGAGCCTGCTGATGTGCATTTAAAACAGTGTGGGGGTTCATTTTGACAGCACACACTGCTGCTGAATGGCTCCCATCTCTGAAAACATGGTTGGTCTTATCCTCAACATTCATCACCTAAAGGGATAGTTCAGATTTTCTTAAGTGGGGTTGCATCGGGTACTTATCCACAGTCAGTGTACTACATACATAGGGTAGATGCCAGTTGGCATGCCCCCAGTCTGGAGGAGGAGGCTGGAGTCCAACATAGAAGCTAAGCAACGTACTGCAACAAAATACGTTTTACCTACCTAAAAAAAAATTATCAGTTTGAGTGTATTGTTACAGCTGTGTGTGTTCTGTGCTGCTGTCCATTTTCCCTCCATTGTAGATCTGCCCAGGTGTGCTGCATTACTTAACAAGGTGCAGTGCACCTGGCATTGAGGAGGTGCTTAAGAGCTCCTGTGCCAGCAGCAAAGGAGAGAGGCCTCTGGTGTGGGGACTGCTGGTCCTGCTGCCTCTCAGCC
This sequence comes from Epinephelus moara, assembly GCF_006386435.1. Classification (NCBI taxonomy): domain Eukaryota; kingdom Metazoa; phylum Chordata; class Actinopteri; order Perciformes; family Serranidae; genus Epinephelus; species Epinephelus moara. The sequence continues at coordinate 36,655,183 of NC_065513.1, read as the reverse complement.
TGGGATTTTTGTTGTCTTGTTTGCTAGCCACCTAAAAAAAAATCAATATCAGTTGTGTATCAGTGTACACTATGCTGAGAGTATTTTCAGTGCTTCACCTTTTTGTCAGACAGCCCTTTCCGATGTGAAAGCCTTTAACAGCTTCAGTTCCCCATCTATGCTCTCATCAAAGCCACCAGACTCCATTGACAAAACTGCAATATTAGTATTCTGAATACCGGAGCTGCTCGTCGACCTCTGCTTCGCTTAATTTGCTAGTTTGTGTTATTGTATGACTTTGGTGAATCCAAACCAACCCTTTTAAACGCCGAAGTCACACAATAACACAAACAAAACAACTGTATAAGGCAGTGATAAACCAGTGGCTCCTGTTTTCAGTGTTGTTAAATCGCTGTTTTTCTTAATGGAGTCTTGCATTGAAGAGCGTGTTAACACAGCTTCGTTTTCCTGTTGGAAATCACTGTCTGACATTAAGTTGAAGCAGTGAAAATACTCTCAATATAGCAAATACTAAAACTGATACTGATTTTTTTAAGTGGGACTTTTTTTCTGGTGGGTAAATACATGTTCTTGCTGACCCCTCCACAGCAGTAGATTGCTAAACTGCCATTGTTGGACTCCAGCCTGCTTCTGCAAACTGGGGGCATGCTGACTGACATGTACTGTATGTCACTTCAGTCTAATTGTCAAGCTACTGTATGTGTCAAATCCTCATCTCACATTGCAGAGCTGGTGAAAGCACGTTGAGGTGACGGTACAAAAATTAAAGAACAAAGAACAAAGGTTACTGAAGGTATGTTGGATTAAACTGAGCAGTTCATGGCAGTTCCAGACTGCAGCATTCCTACCACAGTACAGTCCATTTCCTACAAGTTATTTATTTAATTGAGACACTTTGCAGGCAAAGGATCTAAATCTTGACCCCAGTTCTTCAGTCAGAATGTACATTATACCTGCCAACACCTTTTATGGTAAATTATGCTGTATTTTCTGCAAAGTGCTCCTTCTGCAGCTGAGGTACCGAATATAACCAACTTCAAAACTGAAGTGCCCCTGGTTCTAATTATTCAAATCACAATGGAACAAACTTCTCAAATCATCGCGCACATGTACAATCTATCCTCACGATACTTAATATGGTTAATATTAAGATGTTATGGAGGACTGACAGGATCAGAAAACACTTCAACAAATAACCATTTCAGTGTTAAACCGATTTATTGCAGATGAGTGCAGGTGACATCACTGAGAGGAGCAGTTTTTCCTGTCACAGCATGGGTAGGCAACAGTGGGAAAAGTAATATTATTCAGTGGCACACTCACAAAAAATGCTTTGTTACTGTTGGGGTTTTTTGCTTCTTGCAAAATGGAATTTCCTACAGACCATAAGCCTCTGTGTGAATTCCTAGTGCTGAACGCTCGAGTCAAGTCTTTTCATTTTACTTTCCGGCCAGCTGCTCGTACAGTTTGGGGACGTAGTCGTCCCACTCGGCCTGGTAGCAGGTTCCAGCCACAGGAGCTCCCAGGTTGTATTTCTGCCTGAAGCTTTGGATCTTGAACTTGCCGCGGCCGTCTCCGGAACGGTTAGTGAGGACGGTCTCGGAGCAGGACAGGCTGCCTGACTGCTCATACACCAGCCACACGTACCTGTGGAGACCTGAGGGGGACAACGACAGAGGCTTTTTAAATGTTGTGTTGTGTTACAAACAACAGCTGTAAACCGTAAATTATTGATGCCAGGCTACAGATACAGTGTGAGCTTAACTGTGGCAAAGCCTGCAGACGTGCCAAACTCTAAACTGGTAGTTACATATTTGACATATTTAACGACAGCCTTGTGGATAGTTTTATTTTATCTTGACATAAGCTGCATGTATTCTTACAAAAGGACAAGTTTCATCAAGAGAAATATGGAAAAAAAACATTAACAACTGTTGGTCTCTCTATCAACAACAGAGTCCAGGAACACATGCATTATACTCATCGTGGATTTGGTTTAGGTTTAACTGATCAAACTGTCTCAATTCTTTGATTGTATTTCTCTAAGCTTCATTCTCTTTTACCTGTGCCATTGGGTGGACCAGAGCCCACGTAGTCGGACATGACACAGCCAGAAGACACGTCATTCCCCTTCATGTTGACCACCAGAAAGTGGTGCCACTCCCTACAGTGAAAGGCAAAACATACATGTTTGCAATGAAATCTAACGCTCGTGGAAAATAATCTTGGTCACAAAGGAAACTGGCCCAGACACTTTGATTTAGAGCTCCAGGCAAAATATAAATAAGCATGTATATAGTCTGCTGAGATCTTGACACTATTTCAAATCAGCAGAGTGCATGCACAGTGCACAGGAAGTAACAGGAAAGTGAGGTAAATGGGGCCACAGTCGCTTTGCAATTCAATCCTCCCATGAGTCCACCAGGGGCCAGTGTCCCCATGACCACAAGACTGGACCCCCTTTAGTTCTTTGGAATACAATGATATTACTCTATGCAGAATAAATTTAAGACAGATGAAACCCCCCCTTCACTTCCAACCACTACTTGCATTTTATTGCCAATATAATAACTTTATTTTTCATATTATTTACTTTATTTGGGGACTGCATTTCCCATGAGTTGATGCACATGCATCAGCTACTCCTCCACAATGTTGCAGCCACGCCGCACCTCCCTCCACCCTCCTGTGGCTGCTCCTCTCACCTGAATTTGGGCTGTTCCCTGCTGGGAGCGTCAGGGTCGGTCAGGGCCAAAGTGTACAGTTTACCGGGGTCACATCCTTCCCACTCGATGCAAGTGGGTCGATTTTGCACCTGCGTGTGAACACATGTGAACACTATTAAAACTGGTGCGTCACTCCAATGTTTAGCTGGTTGCATGCCCGAGCTTTAGCAGCTGTAACGCCCATGTGAGGGCGCTATTCACAGTCTATTACAGCTGCAGACACGCTGAAGGCATTATGTAACCCAGTCCATTGTTTGCAAACACGCTGACACCCAATAATCAATTACAAAGCAGCATTTATTACAAGAAATGTGTTAGCACTGTGCTACGTATATGCTAACTTTTAAGCTAACGCAGGAACGACGCTAAATTAGCAGAGTTGTTAGCATGGCTAGCCAACATTAGTTAGCTAACTAACCTGTGTTGGCGTGAGCACTTTGCCGAGCTCGTCGATTTCCACAGAGCCGTATTTAACAGTCAGAGGCTTGGCAGGCTTCTCCTCGACCTCCAGCAGGGCAAGAGGCCCGGTCCACTGGCTCAAATCTGCGGGCATTTTGACTTGTAGTCCGGCTGCAGACGCTGACTGTACCGCTACTGCCAAGCACACACAAACTGCCAAAAGTGTTGCGTTCAGGCACCACTAGGAGATATAGAAACTGGTGGAGAATTTGCGCGTTTAGCTTACAATTTAAAGCAACTGAATACAAAATATCTTAATTTATAAATCTGAAATCATGCCAGAATGAACTTAAGTAGATATCAGTCATGTTTACAAGTTTATTCCCAACTGTAGCGCTAATAACAACTAATTGTTTTGATGTCAGTTCCCACTGGTTGATAATTACCAAGTTTGTCGCCCGTTTAAACCACAAAAATGACATATTAGTACTTATGTATGCTGACGTTGCTTCGTTAAGTCAAATGGGAGGTAAATGAAATTATTAATGCTTCTTGTATTTAGTACTGAGTGGTGAAAGGCATTTTTCCGAGCAATGTGACTACATTTGAACGGCACAAACTGCACATGCTGAAGGTAACCGTTAGAGGGCGGTGTCACCTCTCTGCCACATGAATTGTGATTGGCTAAAATGCCTGTCAATCAGATCTCCCCCAAGCTGGTCTCTCCTTCAGCTCTCATGCTCCATTAACACACTTTCTGTTTCCAGACATCCCATTTTTAGAAACTGGGGTCTGGCTGTGGGATAATTATTTAACTAATTTGAGCGTATTTTACCTGTTAAAGCAGAGGGATGTGTTTTTCCGTCTTATTAAGATGCAAAACTATTCCTCTAAGGGTTTAAAGTAGGTCAGAGGTGATCAGTATAGTATTATATAGCAGTCATTTGTATTACATGATTGATGCCTATTACAGCCTTTATGGCAGTGCTTCATATTTGCATGCCACAGACCTTAAACACACAAACACAGATTTGTGGCATTTATTCCCTATATGTGATTATACTAATGCTGACTTAGCTTAATTAACCCTTTGAAACTTAGATCAACATCACTTTTCTTGTGCTACTGCTTTCAGACACCAGTAGCGAGTCATTAAACCTTTGACCCCTGAGCGAATTGGTGTGATTTCTTTCATAAAAGTGGGGGGGAAGGCAAGGAGCAACTTGGTAAGAAATGTTCCACAAATTGCAAAAACATTAATAGATTTAGAGAAATATTTTTTTAAAAGCTAGGGAGAAATGAAATTTATAATTATCATTACATTATGTTACAGAATTATTATAATTTTTAAACACGTTTTCCAGGTTATTTCCTTGATTGCTTGTTTGTTCTTAACTTTCTTTTCTTTTTTTTCCTTTTTTTTTAAACTAATGTTTTGGTTTTATTTATTTTAATTTCTTACAGATTTTTTTGTGTCATTTATTCTTTTGATGCTCATTACCTTCTTCCCATGCTTTTAAAAAAATAATATTCAGGTTTCAGAGGGTAAATGAACAATCATCCTATCATAACTTAAATCACACTTAAATTAATTCAGTTTTATTGTTATGGATGTGAATTCAATTCAAATAAACACAAGAAGTTTGTGCTCTAGAGAAAGGATCAGCACTCAGTGAATAACTTCCTAAGCCCTATGATAAGCTATTATGGCAAGGCTTAACTATACAGACCAGTGAGCAGTGATAACTAGCATGTCTTTGGGGTCATCGGGTGGGAACCTCCTTTCACCAGTGTTTCGTCTAGTTGGTCCCACGACACCTCCAGGAGGCTAGACAGTGATCTCTGGCGTCCCAGAGACACTCCCCTAATGCCAGCTCTCATTGCTCCCCACACCAACCCAACAACCTCCTTTACCTTACTTACACATGGCTTTCTCATCCCAAACAGCACCTCCTTTACCTTACTTACACATGGCTTTCTCATCCCAAACAGCATTGCCACCTTCAACAAACCCAGGCTCCTTACATGCGAGCGCCAGGTAGAAGTAGTGCTGATACTACCTTTCCTAGCACATTCACCATAGTCTATTTCACACACTACATAGCATAACTCTAATATAAGCTAAAGTTAAAGGAGCTAGAGAGGATAAACTATGAATGCTATGAATCCCCTACACCCCACTTCCACTGGACAAATCCATCCTCGCTGTTCAGCTTCTGCTCCTAAGTCTGCATACCTAAGCTTTTTTCTTTCATGAGTCTTCCCAAGGAGCTGTCAGCTCAATGAAATAAACTATCCGTCGACTCACTGACCACAACACTATGTCAGGCCTGTGATTGGTACAAACTATTTCCTGGGGAACAACAAGCTTTCTCCCTAAATCTACTTGCATTTCCCAATCACAAGCTCCTTCTAGGCAGTCACACCCTTACCTCCTTACTAACTTATCCCTTCTGTATTTCTCCCCCTCACGGACAAACTGAATTGCTAAACTCCTATTCTTAAAACCTTTGCATTGCATCTAAACCAGTGCGTCTTCACTTCACAGGGCAGGCTTGAAGATAGACATCCTCAAGTCCTTCTACAGGTGTGTGGTGGAGAGCATCCTCACTTCCTGCATCACCGCGTGGTTCTGCAGCTGCACAGTGGCAGAGAAGCAGGCACTGCAGCGGCTGGTCAACTCTGTACTCGGGAACAGCGGAGCAGCCCACACCTTTTTCCTGCTGGGCCTGGACCAGCTCAGATAGAACTCAACATATTTGGGGCCTCCGTGTGAAGCCCGAATTTAAATCCCTACACATACATATTTATAGTACTACTTAAATTATAAGATTGGATTTCAGGGTGGGCTCCTAGATTCTCTAGGTATATACTGCATTTATTTATTTATTTATTTATTTATTATTCCACTGAGAACGGAGTACTGTATTTCGTTCAGCATGTACATGATGAATGACAAATAAAGCAACCTTGAACCTTGAACCTTGTCTTCAGGTTCTTAAAAGGTCATAAACCATTCTAAATGATTTTTTTTAAATCAAACATATAAGGCCTTGAAAGTCATTGAATAATCCTACATTTAAATGTGTGAGGTCTTGATTGGCAAGAACATTTTATATTAATTAATTTATCATCTTTTAATATATTTTCATCGAAATGAATCAAGCTTTTCTGTGTGAAAGTTCACGTTTCTGTTGTTACAAATCTTTAAACCTACCACTGAACTTGATGCTGTCTTTTTTACCTTATATTTGCACTTACCTGTTGGCTGCCTGAACACTGATGCAGGCAAAGTCTCAGTTTTAGTCCTACTAGATCTGAGTGCTGCTTTTGACACTGTCGATCATGAGATCCTTTCACAGAGACTAGAGGACTGGGTGGGCATCTCTGGCACTGCCCTAAATTGGTTGAAGTCCTATCTAGAAAACAGGAAGTACTTTGTTGAAATTGGTAACTGTGTCTCAGACCACATGGCCTTGACCTGTGGGGTGCCCCAAGGGTCAATCCTGGGACCCCTTCTGTTCAATCTCTACATGCTGCCTTTAGGCCAGTTAATACAAAGTAATAATGTGTCCTACCACAATTGTGCAGACGACACTCAGATCTATGTCACACTGACAGCAGGTGAATATGGACCAGTGGATTCACTCTGTCACTGCATCCAACAGGTCAGTGTGTGGATGCAAAACAACTTTCTCCAGCTAAATTCAGACAAGACTGAAGTCATCGTATTTGGTCCACAGAAACAAAGAGAAAGTGTCAGCAGTCACCTCCAGTCTCTCTCTCTAAAACCTACAAATCAGGTTAGAAATCTCGGGGTAATAATGGACTCAGACTTGAACTTTAACAGCCACATCAAATCAATAACATCAGCAGCTTTTTACCATCTAAAAAACATTGCCAAAATCAAAGGTATAGTGTCTAAACCTGACTTGGAGAGACTTATCCATGCATTTGTCTCTAGTAGGTTAGACTACTGTAACGGCCTGCTCACTGGCCTCTCCAAACGGGCCGTAAGACAGCTGCAGTACATCCAGAATGCTGCTGCTCGGGTCCTGACCAGAACCAGGAAGTACGAGCACATTAGTCCTGTGCTCAGGTCTCTACACTGGCTTCCTGTGGCTCAGAGAATAGACTTTAAAGCAGCTCTGCTTGTGTACAAGTCTCTCCACGGCCTAGCACCAAAGTACATCTCTGACATGTTAGTGCCATATGAACCATCTCGGACTCTGAGGACCTCAGGGACCGGCCTCCTGCTGGTGCCCAGAGTCAGGACTAAACATGGGGAATCAGGATTCCAGTTTTATGCAGCTAAAATCTGGAACAGTCTTTCTGAAGATGTGAGACAGGCCTCTACTCTGACAATGTTCAAATCTAGGCTCAAAACAGCTCTATTTCACTGTGCATATGACTGAAAGGATCTTATCTGCACTCTTCTCTTTTAAAGTTCATTTTATAATGATTATTTATGTTTTTATTTTGTATTGTGATTTTAATGCATTTTCTTGTTCTGTAAAGCACTTTGAATTACTTTGTGTACGAATTGTGCTCTACAAATAAACTTGCCTTGCCTTGCCTTGGCAAAATGTAGATTAACCTAACTCACTCTGGTAACCATATTCCTACATAAAACCTACCTCTGCACGGCACCACTTACTTCCTTTTTACTTACTTTCAATGCTTCAATCAGAAAAACATGATTTGTCCAGAAATGTGTCTTAAATTACTTTGAAAATGCCTTAAAAAGCACAAGATGTATGTGTATGATACTTTTAGGCTCTCTAGAAAACACTCAGTCAGCAAGTAGTAAAAGCCTAGTAGGCTACCATTAATTTACTACATTATGTCATGTAATTGCTAAATTAAGTTGCCTCTATGTTCCCTGGATTGTATTTAACTTGATCACACGTGTTATGCATGTATTTCTATAGACTTGCACGTTTATCAATACCTGTAGTGTAAACAGTATGATGTCATTATCTATAGTGCCACGATCAAGGCCAAGTTTTGCAGTTAGAGAGGCCAGTTCAAAGTGAGACGATGCACCATGCAGAGCACCACAGAAACCCTTCAGGCTATGGTATCATAAATCAGTTTTGTTGAGCAGATAATTCTCTGCTTCGTGTCCTCTAGTTAAACCTGTTAAATCTGTCAGAACACTCAACAAATATGTGGCTGGGTAAAATCAGCTAAAGGACCATACCAGTGGTTTTGTATGTTTTAGTCATTCAGTACGACAGATGTATGATGATAGGAAAACCCTGCTAACAACCTCTTGTAATCTGTTGAAGCCTATTAAAATATGTTTTACACCATCACACAGGCAACCATGTGCAAGGCTTAGCTACATATCTATAGGTCACCCCAAATATCTGATTTTAACTGTTCAGAAAGCAGTGTCATCACAAGGTTCACTGAGTGACCCTGATGACATGTTTTCATTTCAGTTCCTTATTCATTTTTTGTAAACATATATTTATTAATTTCAAACCTTTGGGACTGGGTGCTGAATCCTTAATGCAAGCAAAGATCAGGACAGCACTCCAATTAGAATTTTTAACATTGCCACACGGACGTTTCAGGCAAGACGCCCTTCTTCAGTGTGTATTATGGCAATGTCACAAACAATATGGTGGGGTTGATTATAGCCCACCTGAGCTGATTAAAAATGTTAGAGTAATGGCAGTGTTGACTGTTAACACTCAATAATTCAAGAATGAAAGACATGATTTCCCAACTAAATAACTTTTTACAGTGCTTTATTTTGCATACATTTAAAGAATTTGTGACAATTTCTTAGTATGAATGAAATAATTCAAGAAGACTTTTTATTTTATTTTGCCGAATTTTATTGAATTTGTCTTTGTGTCGGGAGGAAACCGGAGCACCCGGAGAAAACCAAACCTCACTAACTAATGGGCTCTGAGGCATGAGTATTTCCTGTCCTATACTACTGGATTAAGTGATTAATCAGGTGTGCGGCACACCCAGCACACACCTGATTAATCACTTAATTCAATAGTATAGGACAGGAAATACTCATGCCTACTTCCTTTCAGGAAGTAGTGGAGCTGGTACACAGAGAACTAACTAACTAACTAACTAACTAACTAACTAACTAACTAACTAACTAACTAACTAACTGTAGGAGCCAAGATACAGTTTTACATGCAGTACCAGTCACTGGTACTGCATGCCAGTACCTCCAAATCCTAGCTAGCCAAAGAGTTAACTAACTAGTTCTGCAGTACAGACACCCGTTGGACATTTGGGTCCTCATACCTACTTGCGAATACATACCTGCATCAGCCTGTATTTTATGCGGGTGATGCTGGTATGAGGGCAGGTGTGGTGAGGGCAGCTGACAGGTGGTCGGGGTGTTGTATCC
>NC_065513.1:36639196-36645244 GCF_006386435.1 Epinephelus moara | reverse complement strand
GACTGAAAATTCTTTCCCATCAGGCCCGACTGGCCCATCTCTTATAAGTGAGGTGGTTACATGGGTCAGATTTATTCTAATTGGGCTATTATTTTGATTATTATTGGAATTTTAGGGTCCATGTAAATGCACCTGAATAACAAAGGCCTTGATCAGATTAGCTGGGACATCACAAATCATTACTTCAAAATTATGATTGATATATTTAAACAATAGCATACCAAACATCTCTTCAAAATTGAAGGCAGCCATCTTTGGGTCCGCTCCTGGTGTAGACACTGCAGAAGAGTTCATCGCCGGCATGTACTGCTGTAGAAACTGCTCGTTTTTTGGTTGGGCCAGCAGTAAAGCTCTGAAAACACATTCAGACTGGCTCCGTACACCATAAGGACACAATCCCTGGTGGTCCATCGTTGCGTCTCTAAGGTTTGACATCCTCTGCTGTATGTGAAACCTTCTCACACACTCCAATCGACACCTATTTACAAACTTTTCTGATTTGTACTGTGATGTCACAAAGGGCGGAATGCTGGGTTCCAGTGATGTCATCATCTGAGTGATTCTGTTTCCATGGCAACTATCAAAACCAATCATGTGCACAGATAGATCCCAGGTGGTGTTTATGCACTGGCCCTTTTGGTCTCTGACTGGATAAGTGCCCTTTTGCAAGACTTTTTTTTTTTTTTAATTTGCTGTTTCTTTTAATCATTTTCATGTCAGATTTTAAATTTGATTGCTCAGGTTTAAGAGGGTAACTGAACAATCATCCTATTGTAAATGAAATTACACTTAAATTAATTCAGTTTTATTGTTATGGATGTGAATTGCATCTAAACCAGTGTGTCTGCAGGTTCTTAAAAGGTCATAAACAATAACACATCACTAAGCTTAACAAGTAAACTAGTTTGGTGTAAAACCACAATTCTCCCCTTTAATTCTCTGGCAGATTCGGGTTCAACAGCTTCCCATGACGAGCAGCACCAAACTGCTCTTCCATTTCCATGTGTCCTTATAAACCAAAACTCAACTTGAAATATTGTTTCCATCTCCCATACAGCGACTTTGATAATTAATTCATACAAATTTGACAAGGGTTTTAGTGCTGCACAAACATGCCTCTAACTGCTAAGCTAGTAAAGGCTAATTATCACACACACACACACACACACACACACACACACACACACACACACACACACACACGGTTTAATGAGTGAAAAATAACACGAAACTATGTCATTAGTACTTATTTTTAAATTCTATGGTAGTTACATACATTCAGCACATAATCTGGCTACATAGGGGAGGCTTATGAATTAAGCTTTTACACACACATTTATATACATCATTATAACATCTATGTAACTCCGCCTGTGGAGTGAGGTGGATTTTGTAATAGTTTTATGAATATTCGATCATGACATTATCAGTTAATCATATTATCAATATGTGTAATTTTTGTGTCACCCCTCTGTATGAAATGGTACCTTCCCATGGGAAAGCGCGAAGAGGGACCGTTAACTGCGCGTAAGGTCAGGTGCATTCTGGGTGTAGCGGGAGCAGTTATCATCGACATGAGGCACACTGTAACCATTTTCTCCTGCTGTTAAAAGCCTGAGCCTCTGCCAGTCATGGAGGTTAACTGCATCATGGATGAAGATGGAAATAATGCCACATAACTGGGCATGGATCATATCACAACCGCAGTGTTAAAAGGTAATGCTAATTTCTTTATAGACGGGTTTCTGTGCAACGTCATCGCAGATATGCGCACGCAGCCTGGGGGCAGAAAGTGGGACATTTTTCATTGTTTACTGGCGGAGTCAAGCAGCAAAAGAAAATGACAAGGAGTTGTTATGCTGTTAACTGCACAAACCGGCAAAATGACGGATGGAAATTGTATAATATCCCCAGGGGATCTCATCCGTTTGCCAAAAGAAGAAGAAGATTATGGATCCAGGCCATTAAAAGGGCGGATTGGGGTCCCGAAGGTCCTAAAGGCGGCAAGAGTCTGTGCAGTGCCCACTTCGTGTCTGGCATGTTTGTGTTTGCCAACATGAGCTGGATAATGAGTAAGCGTGTGAGTTTACCATAGTTAATGAGACAATGTTAGTTTGATTCAGTAGGTCATAGCCTAACTAACTGGCCAACAAATTTCTCTGTCTTCTACTTTAACGTTTGTAAAGTTTAACGTTGGCTCTCTGTTGTAACGTTAAGTTTAGCTTTTGTTGTTCAGTACTAACATTAGCTGCATGGCTGGTTTAGGTTTCTTGGTTCAGGTTGAAAATCAGACGGGAAAGTGTCTTCAAACAGCTAATGTTGCATGTAGTGTACGATTTTCTTTAACTCTGAATTAACGTTAATGCTTGTGCTATTGGTGCTCATTATGGCTGAGCTCGTAGCAAATAGGTTAAAACAGGTTAAAAGAAACAATAAGCAGAGCTAATTTTATTTCTTTCTCTTTTCATGGATTGTGATAGTCCAGATTTTGTTCCATCATTGTTCAACACTGTTTCCAGAGACGCCTCAGGAAAGGTGGCAAGGTCAGTGTCATGTCATGTATTTGTAATTCTCTACTTTCTGGGTAGCTTGTTAACTATCTGAGCAAATAAGATCTATTTGTATGACCTTCTTTATTATGTTATTACATTATCTCTTAATGTGTTGATTATTTGGGGTTTTTAACTTAACTGTACTCTATTCTGAAATGGACTGCACACAGGACTGTTATATCCCAAATTTGACTGTAGAGGGCAGAAAACCCCATGGATTTTGTGTGCATTACAATGTTTCTCAAGGTTTTCTCAAGTTTTGCCAGGTTTAGCCTCATTTATTAATTAAAATGTGTTTATTGCACATTACTGGATGCAGACCAATAAATTTAAATTGTAGAGATGCAACCCGGTCATTTAAATGATTACAAATGGGATTTTTTTCAGTTTTTTCCAATTTTTTTTCCTTCAGCAGCCCTCAGTCCAATGTTGGTTTCCTAAATTGGCCCTCAGCTATCAAAACTTTGAGAACCCCTGCTCTAGATTCTTCTGAAGGTATGCACAAGTCATACTATTTAGTGTGTGTTTGTGTTGGTTGGTTGGTTGGTGGTTGGGTTAGTAGAGTGATAGAGAAACAGACAGATAGTCTGTGTGTTGTGTGTGTGTGTCTGTGTATGTTTGAAAGCTGATGTGTTGCACATGAAGAGTTAATTTATCTCCTTTTTGTGTTGTAGATGAACGTAAGTTTGTGTCCAGAAAAGAGATGCACCAACTCAACCTGCAGTACAACCAGCTCCGTGATGACTATGAAGCTCTGAAAAGAGAACTGTATGCCACACAGGAAGAAAACAAACATCTGAAGGAGCAACTTAAGCAGTCCAAGTTTGGGTTTGATTCCACAAAAGACACAAATGCTAAAATTATTTTTTTTAACTGGTTTACAGTCATTACAAATGTTTATGTGGCTGCTGGATATTGCAAAAAGAAGCACACTTGTGCTTAAGGGTGGGTTAAGTTGGGAGAACCACCTCCTTTTGGTTCTAATGAAAGTAAGACTTGGACTCACCAACAGAGACCTTGTCTACAGATTTGGGCTTCCATTCTCAACTGTATCAAAAATATTAAGAGACTGGATATCCAACTTGTCCTCAATAGTGAAACCTTTGATAACGTGGCCTAGTAAGGATGCAGTGAGAGCAAACATGCCAAAGTGTTTAAACACAAATGTAGGAATTGTCGTTGTATTATAGACTGTACTGAGATCTTTATAGAAAGAACATACAATCTTAAAGCAAGGGCTGAAACCTGATCAAATTATAAGCACCAAAACACAATTAAATATCTAATTGGAATCACACCAGCAGGAGCTATATCTTTTTTGTCTAGTGGGTGGGGAGGTTGTGCCTCTAACAAGGTAATAACTTTAGGTTCTGGCTTTTTGGGTAAACTTGAGCATGGGGACGAGATCCTTGCAGATAGAGGTTTCCCTGTTAGAGAGGAATTGGCCAGTGTAGGAGCAACATTAAGAATCCCAAGTTTCACGAAGGGGAAATCTCAGTTGCCTGGTTCTTGTGTTGACACTTCACGTCAGTTGTCAAGAGTCTGCATACATGTGGAACGAGTTATAGGTCAGCTTAAAACCTTTCATATACTGAACACTGTCATAGCCATCAGTCAAGTCGATATGCTAGATGACATTTTAACCATATGTGCTGGTCTTACGAACCTTAGGGGGACTGTGGTGGCCCGGCGATAACTGTGTTTAGAGTCAAAGAGATGTACATTACTTTACATGATTGTGTCAGGCTTTTAAGGGCTAATGAGGGCAATGATCACTCACTACTTGCTCTCTCTGTCTCTCACTTACTCATCACTCTCTCTGTGTAGCCTGACTGTAAAATTAATAACAGTAATGAATAACTAAATAAATTTTATCAGACAGGATCATTGAGAGTACAAAAAGGTTGAGAACCACACCACAGAGCTATTTTATTTATGATAATGGCCATCTTAGGACCAAGGTTAAGGGACCATTTAGGAAAAACTCCTTTTAAAGCTGACACGCTAAATATTAACATGCACTGACAATGTTTTAAATGCAATATATTGAAGGCAACATAATAGAATCAAAATGAAATGTACATCTGTAACCAAAAGTGTTTTCAACAATGACAGGTGTAAATAATTAATACTATATGAACTCCTAACATTTATACCTGGAAATGATTTTTTTTCTTGCTTGTAAATTTTGAGTATTATCATTGTCTGCAGAACTCAAACTGCACTTGTTTCTGGGGATGAACAATATATATCAGTGCTGTTTGTGATTTTATGTAAATGTACATTAAGGAAAAAATAAATGAACACTTGAAGAGTCAGATGTGTTGTTTGTTGTTATGTTAACAGTAATGAAGTCAGTTAGATTTTGTCAGGTGTGTACCTATTCATCTTTGGTCATTACATCAGTTTTTCCTTACGTGCTGTTGTCCAGCATCCAGTATTCATCATCGTTGGATGTATCTATTTGCATCCACATTTCCATTTTTTGGACTATCTGGTAATGTTCACACATGCATAGTGAAAGTGTTGGCAGCAGTCTGTGCACTTGATCATTTTGCCAAGGCTTGGCTTTTTGCAGTACAGACATTTGATCTCTTCAGCCAGGTCAGGGGCTTAACCCTCCGGTCCCCCTCATAAGAAATCACACCTGTCCCCTTCGGGACGTTTTTCGTCCTTGTTGAAAAACAACCATAAAAATATTAAATATTAATATTTTTTCTACTTTTTTATGCTTAAACAGGGTTCCCGCAGGTCCTTAAAAAGTCTTAAAATGTCTTAAATTAAAATCCGGGTAATTAAGGTCTTAAATTGTCCTAAATTTACGTAAATTTGCTGTGGGTATTAAATTTTCAGACGGTGCGTTTAATACCGATGGGAAAGCACAGTGGCCCACCGTAAAACATATAATAGTGTGTATTTGTGTGATTAATTTAGTATGGTGCCTATATGGTACGGTGTCGTAAATGTGTCTCCGCGATTAATAGCTGTTTTACGGTACGTCTGCTACAGACGCTGACGTCGGGCAGCGCCCCGCCATTTCGCGGATATCGAGGTGAGCCGTTGAAGATGCAGAGATGGGGAAATGTAAATTTAACGAGAAGTGGATGGAGGAGGACGTATTTAGGAATTTAACGAGAAGTGGATGGAGGAGGACGTATTTAGGAGGTGGTTGGTACCGGCAAACAACAACGAGGCAATGTGCACATTTTGTAAGAAGACTTTTTCTTTAGGGACCATCGGGCTCAAAGCCGTCGAGTCTCACATGAAAGGACCAGCGGTACATGGCAGCAGTTAGCAATAGCGGGGCCAGGCTAATCCTTGCATTGTTTGCAGCGCGACCGAAAGACGTTACAAGTTCAGACGCCACCTCTCAGTCGGCTATGACGAGATTCATTTCACCGCCAGACACCCAAAGGGCAGAGGTACTGTGGGTTCTGCATACTGTGGCGAGGCACAATTTGTTAAGATCTAACGAGGACATACGAGACATCTTTGC
>NC_065513.1:36617447-36638737 GCF_006386435.1 Epinephelus moara | reverse complement strand
CTGTGGCATCTCCTGGCACCCGCTCGGCAGTTCAGAAACGCCTCCCTTGACTCGCTGCCAATAAGGGCGGGGCCACATTTCCTGGGAAAACCCACTGGTCCGTGTTGTTGTTAAGACAGTCACTCTGCTTTCCACTTCCGCCATGGAGTCATGATGAATACAAAATAAAAATTAAGGGAAAAATCAGCTACTTGTTTACACATTTTAATGTACAAATTTTTGCACAATTTCTCTTTGTTTTGCACTTCTTAATATTATCTAAATATATATTAATATCTGTTCCATAGTGTAAATGTGAATGTAAAATATTGTACATATTGTACTATTCTTATTCTTATATTTAATACTTTATATTTCCCTGTGTTTATGTTATTCTTATTTTCTATATTTCCTTGGTTGTATTACTTGTTTTACATATCTAATATGAAATACAATTATGAAAATATCTTAACATAACAGTTGCTACGCAGTGCCAAAGCCTGCCACAAGGTGACAGGATGTCTTTGCAACAGCTGGACTGACAGAATGTAACAATAGCATAAAGGGTACTATTAACACAAGCTATATTACAATATCAAATGAGAATGATCAATAGAGTGCAATTGTCCTAAATTTTGAGCATTTTAACTGTAGCATATTTAGGGCCCGAGCAGGAGACCTGCGAGGTCCCTATTGTTTTTCTCCCGATTATTTATTTATTTATTTAAATTTGTTTAAAGTGGCATTAAAAAGGGCATTAAAAAGGGCATTAAAAAGCATTAAATTAGATTTGCTGATACCTGCAGAAACCCTGAAATATGGTATTTATGGTTTTACATTTAGCTATATTTTCACATAGGGATTTGACATTGTGTATTTTAAGTCCATGTACACACACACACAAACTAATATTGCAATATTCTGATACAGACCACAATGTCACATCCTTATGAGCACAGCTAGCCTGGTTCCAGACCATAGACCGAGCCCGACATTATTTAATTACTAAAGCACTGAGTTTGTGTCACACAGTGGTTACAGGCTATTTAACAGGCCAGGCATGCTCCGTGGGTGTTCAGCGGAGAGGGAGACCTCCGTGTTTGAGACGGGAGCGGGCGGCGGGAGGTCCGAGGCTTCCAGCGAGGGGAGAGGGACAAATATAACAAAATAAGATAAAATAGGAAAAATCTGTCTCCCTCTTTATATCCCTCGTTTAATCAAGGTGGAGGCGGGCGGTGGGAGGTCCGAGGCTTCCAGCGAGGGAACCGGTAGAAACAAACAGCCAATGTGTGTGTGTGTGTGTTCTGTTCAGGTGTTATAACAGTGCCCAAGCATGAATGCATATACGTATTTTTTATTACATTGCTGTGGTTAATTTGAGGTAATAGTGTTACTGTAGAAATCAGAGAATCACTTTTTGTTGTTATATATTCTCAGGGAGATGATACAAGCTCTAAATCTGAAATACACACCACACACAAATGTGTATTTTCATCTAATTGTACTGTGCAACAGTTAGAATAAAGTCTTTGTATTTGTATGATTGCATTTGCGTTTATACTTGTTTAAGTATAGCAAGTATAATGAATATAATGTAGGGATCAGTAAGAGGAATCGGTAAGGAATCAGACCGTTAAGAAGGAATCGGTAAGGAATCAGAATTGTTAAAATCCTAACGAGTCCCAACCCTAGACCAGGTCCAGATCACAAACCACTATACTTAGACTAGTCAAATCTGGACTAAATTAACATAGAAACTCAAGAGACTCATTAAAACACAGTTTCAGATTTGTGAAAGAAAGCCAAAGCTTTTTACTACTTTGACGACTATCAGAGTTTCTCTGTTGATAATAAGTTCTCTTTTTTATTCTATTCATCTTGGTTACTTGGTTTCTTAGCTTACAGTAATACTTTATGTCCTCAGGCGAACCAGACTGAACAGCAACCTTCTTGGCCTCCTCTCTTTGTGACATTAAGTCCTTCAATGAATTGTCAATCCATGGGGCGCCTTTGGCTTTAACTGTGAACTTCTTTAAAGGGGCGTGCCTGTTAACAATTTTCATAAAATAATCCATAAATAAATTCAGAGAATCTTCTGCATCATTAACAGCGTACACGTCAGCCCATTTTGTTTTACCAAGTTCATCAAAAAAAAGCCTCATCATTGAATCTCTTATAGGTTCTAGTTAGTACAATTTTGGCATTGGCTTTTGGCAGCTTAGTTCTCCTAACTACAACAATATGTATTGGGAATACAGTAACAAGCATGATTTCCATCAAGGGAGCAGCAGGGGATGACTTCCAGTATCCAAGCAGCCATGAATTCACTGTAATGGTGAAGCGTCTCACAGTACTACTCAATGCTGCAAGACAGATCTGGGACCAGTGGAGCTGAGTGGGGAAGTTACTACTCAGGTATTTAGCCTTTTTTTTTTTTTTAAAACATATGACACTCCATACAGGAGACTTGTGCCTCATCCAGATCAATCAGACAACGTGTGTCTGCCTGTGTGGCTTAATTTATTGATTTGATTTTATCACATGAGATTCATTACAAAATGTGCTGTGTGTCTGTCCAGAATGTGACAACCCCCAAAAAGAAGCAGGGAGCGACTCCATCAAGAATGAGGCTGGCAACCTTAGCCTTCAAAGCAGCCAGGAGACGTCCACTGAGGAGACTGATGAGTCCACCTGCTCAGCTTTGATCTTGGAGAGATCGCCACAATCAAGGTGAACAGTTGGATAGCAAGTACACAAATGGAAATAGTGGATAGTGGTTCAATATGAATGCAACTTTTTATACTCATCTAAACAAGGGACAATTCTGTTGTCCATTTTTTTCATCTGAAGTATTATTGTCCTATGTTAGTCACTGTGGCTGTTAATGTGTTAATGTCCCAAACAAACAGTGGCCTGAATTTGAGGCTACATTTTAAATGTTAATTGGTGTGGTTCATGTTTTCCAGCATCAGTCCACACCCAACAAGAAGGATGATTCCCAGCTCCTGGACCTTGAATTCCAAGCAAGACAAGCCTTCATTGACTCTGATGTAACGAAGGAGCAGGACAGGCCTACCAAGATTCTTCAAGCTTATCCCTGCTTCAGAGTGCTGGATCATGTAAGTAAATGTCTTCATTTTAAGTAGGCCTGTGTTTCCTTAGTCTGGTTAACAGCAGACCAACTGTCAAATGAGAACTGGTGTGGGAGTATAGAATCAGATGCATCTCACTGTTAATGAATGCACACTGATTTACAGATGTATATTGTGATTTGTATATAAAACACTCCACATAAGCATGTTGGTTGCACACAAAAATATTGTATATCAATATAAAAGACTCCTCCACATATACAAAAGTTAAGGTTCACAAATGTGCTTTCTGATCCTCATACAAAATGTTTTGGTTTTCAACGTATGGTAAAAATGTGTACTAAAAGGAATGTGTGTGTATCAGAAATACATTTGTGAACTTTGTTTTTATATGTGGAGGTTTATTTACATACAACACACGGCTCCCCAAATAGTTGCATTTTGTGATCATTTTTGAAGTCAGTGCAGGTATTTTACAACGACTCGCTCATGTCATGGCTCCAGACTAACTTTTTTTAGAAGGAGCACTGTAGCCCCTAAGAGATGTATTAATACATTTTTGTTCAGTCACAAAAAGGTTATACATGGGATTTATATCTTATCTGCAGGAACATATGAGTAGGCACTGTATTATGTGCATTAAGCCCTTTGAAGCCTTTAATCACAATCTTCAACAACCATGACAGATTTTAAATGCAGCTGAAATAAACACTTTGCGCCGTACAAAATGAATGTGAACATGACGGCAACTCAGTTAAAACCACTAAAGTAACTTCTATAATAAATAAATTGCTTCTGAAATGTGGGGCACATTGAACCTTGCAGATTATCTGACAGAAATGATAGCAATTCACTTTAAGGGTAGATTGATTAGGTTAAAATATAAAACAAAAAATATTAAACAATTCACTTTAAAGTCAATAAAACAACCTCTAAACTATAATTGCATTTCAGCGGAAATGAGAGGCATTTTGCTCCGTGCAGTATGAATGTAAACCTGCACAGTCTGACAACAACTCACTTAAAAGTAACAAATAATATAACATCTCGAAAAAGATGAATTGTGACGTGCTATGCACCATTCAATATGAATGTAAAATTAAACAAATAAAACATCAAAAATAAATAAGTTTCTGTTGGATTGTGAGGTGCTGTGCACCGTTAAAAATGCAAATACTGCCAAACCGCACTTGTTTTGCAAGAAGACATCTCTCAAATTTCCCACTGTGCTGTCTTAAAACTCCGGTCTACTCGAACATTACCGCGGGGAGGGGGACTGCTGTTTGATGGCTCTGTAACCCCCACTAGTGGCGGGCAGCTGCATGACAGTTAAGCAGCCTTGTACATGAATAAGACACCAATTGATTTAACCAACTAATATTTCTGGTGCCAACTAGCGAGGGGGCGGACATTTAATTATTAAGATGACTAATCGCACACGTCCCTACTGCAGACAGAAGTTCTCTCAGACGGCATCCATGACCACTGAACCCGAAAAAATGTCTCCCAAAAAGGCACTTATCCAGTCAGAAGACAAAAGGGCCAGTACATAAACACCACCTGGGATCTATCCGTGCACATGGCCAGTCTTGACAGGTGCTATGAAAACAGAACAGAGATATTGGATAAAGGAGATACCCCACCAGCCTGTTCTCCCTCAACCCAGAACTTGTTTTCTGAGACGGACAGGGCTCAAACAAAGTTAACTTTCTCTTGATCTGTGCGGATGAAAAATGCAGCTTTAGTGTCAGAATGTTGGTAAGATGTGTGGCTTGTGGAAAATGAACCCAATATTAACTTTAGTGACTATAGGGTGAAAGAATTGACCATAAATTGTGATCACGTTCATTTTCCTCATTGACGACAATACATTCAGAGCTGCCGCAAGTCTCCTACGGGGGCGTGGCACTGATGTCACTGAATCAGGAAGTGAGCTGAGTGGGGTATCTCGCTTTATCCAATATCTGTGAACAGAATCACTCAGATGATGACATCACAGGACAAGTCTTTCAGTACTTGAACTGCACTGGTTGTTAGAACAGTTTCCCTGTAGGATTTATCGATTGGTGTTGATTGGCATATCTGAGAAGGTTTCACATACAACAGTAATTGCTTTTTTTTAATCTTTATTTTTTTTAGATTTTACTACAGGAGGATGTCAAACCTGAGAGCTGCTATGATGGACCCCCAGGGACTGTTTCCTTATGGTGCACGGAGCCAGTCTGAATGTGTATTCAGAGCATTACTACTGGCCCAACCAAATAACAAGGAGCAATTTCTACCGCGGTACATGTCGGCAGTGGAATCTTCTGGAAAGTCTCAACCAGAAACGGACTCAAAGATTGCTGTTTTCAACTTCAAAGAGATGTGAGGTATTCATTTTCTGTAACCACAAATCCCACTGGGGCTGTGGGGGACTGGAGCCTATCCCAGATGACATTGTGCGAGAGGTGGGGTACATCTCGGACAGGTCGCCAGGGTTGACACATAGAGACAGACCATTCACACTCACATTCACACCTATGGGCAATTTAGTGTCACCTGATTTATTAACCTGATGTGCATGTTTTTGGATTGTGGGAGGAAGCTGGAGTACTTGCAGAAAACCCACACTGACACGGGGAGAGCAATTTTCAGGTAATGATTTGCAGTGTCCCAGCTAATCTGATCAAGGCCTTTGTTTTTCAGGTGCATTTACATGGACCCTAAAATTCCAATAATAATCAGAATAATAGCCCAATTAGAATAAATCTGACTCATGTAACCACCTCACTTATAAGAGATGGGCCAGTCGGGATGATGGGAAAAAATTTTCAGTCAGGTTTAGAGGGATGATGTATAATATTAGCGCACCCAGCAGGGTCTGGTCTGCTTTTTTCACAAGCAAATCTGGTGAGAAAACGCGCTGATAATCTATTTTAAACCACATATAGGATATATTAGATATGATATAAATGTCAGTTGTGTCTAAACAGAGAGACACAAACTCAAAGAACATTTAGCAGGAGTGAGCGCAAAATTGGGACATCACCAAATCAATGAATTCATCACTTTCACATGTTTCAGAGATATGGAGAAAGAAAGATGGACTCCAGAGGCTTTCCATCAGTGCAGGATGTACTCCAACCAGGGTCACCTGACCTCAGTTACACCTGAGGCCCTGAAGGAAGCCTCCGCAGATTCTCCGCAGGAGAATACAGGGGCCATTAACAATGTAGATGAGACAGCCCCAGTTGAGACAGCCCCAGTTGAGACAGCCCCAGATGAGACAGCCCCAGTTGAGACAGCCCCAGTTGAGACAGCCCTAGATGAGACAGCCCCAGTTGAGACAGCCCCAGTTGAGACAGCCCCAGATGAGACAGCCTCAGTTGAGACAGCCCCAGTTGAGACAGCCCTAGATGAGACAGCCCCACTTGAGACAGCCTCAGTTGAGACAGCCCCAGTTGAGACAGCCCCAGTTGAGACAGCCCCAGTTGAGACAGCCCCAGTTGAGACAGCCCCAGTTGAGACAGCCCCAGTTGAGACAGCCCCAGTTGAGACAGCCCCAGTTGAGACAGCCCCAGTTGAGACAGCCCCAGTTGAGACAGCCCCAGTTGAGACAGCCCCAGTTGAGACAGCCCCAGTTGAGACAGCCCCAGTTGAGACAGCCCCAGTTGAGACAGCCCCAGTTGAGACAGCCCCAGTTGAGACAGCCCCAGTTGAGACAGCCCCAGTTGAGACAGCCCCAGTTGAGACAGCCCCAGTTGAGACAGCCCCAGTTGAGACAGCCCCAGTTGAGACAGCCCCAGTTGAGACAGCCCTAGATGAGACAGCCTCAGTTGAGACAGCCCCAGTTGAGACAGCCCCAGTTGAGACAGCCTCAGTTGAGACAGCCCCACTTGAGACAGCCCCAGTTGAGACAGCCCCACTTGAGACAGCCTCAGTTGAGACAGCCCCAGCTGAGACAGCCCTAGTTGAGACAGCCCTAGTTGAGACAGCCCCACTTGAGACAGCCCCAGCGTCTGAGCCCTGCAAACAGACTATCTCAGAACCAGTGGTGACACACAGGCCTGTTCCTCCCTCTATTCCAAAGAGGAAGGAACTATCAGTAAGGCACAGGAGGGTAGTCCTCAAACCTGTGGGGACCCACAGGCCTGTTGTTCCCCCTATTCCCCAGAGGAAGGAGCCAACCGTGAACAGGCAGGTGGTCTCTGAGAAGTCAAGTGGCAGGTCTCCAGTACGAAGAGCTGTTGGGCTGACCACTGCACCCAGACCTGTGCTTCCACCTATTGGCCAGAGGAAGAACCTGCCACCAAGGCCAAGTAGGGCTAAGCAGGACCCTGCTAAGCTCAAGGAGCTGGAGGAGGGTTGGGACAACGATAATTCGTCACCAGAGAGGAAGAGAGTTCTATGGACGGACAGGGAAAGGGTTAGACCAGTGTCTGCTGTCAGCATAAGAACACGTAGAGTGTCCACAGTAAGGGCTGCTGGTCAGCAGGAGAATACAGGAGCCATTGATGATGTAGAGAAGACAGCAACAGGCCTGTGTGTCACCACTGCCACCAAGGCCAAGTGGGGCTAAGGAGGACCCTGCTAAGCTGAAGGAGCTGGAGGGAACTGCAGAACTAAGTTAGACCTAAGTAGGGCCTACTGCCTGCTGCTTTGGCTAGTTAATTTGTTAGTTAGCTAGTTAGTTTGTAATTGAGTCAATTAGGTTGGGTTTTCTCCAGGTCGCTCTGGTTTTTATCCCACAGTCAAAAGAGAAATTTAAAAACAAACAAAAAACCCTCTTGAATTATTTTATTCAACCTAAAGAAATATTCACAAACTCTTCTTTGACGTTTATGCAAAATAAAGCATTATAAAAAGTTGGAAATCATGTCTTTCATTCTTGAATTATTGAGTGTTAACAGTCAACACTGCCATTACTCTAACATTTTTAATCAACTCAGGTGGGCTATAATTAACCCCACCAAATTGTTTGTGACATTGCCATAATACACACTGAAGAAAGACGTCTTGCTCGAAACGTCGGTGTGGCAATGTTAACTCTAATTGGAGTGCTGTCCTGATCTTTGCTTGCTTTAAGGATTCAGCACCCAGTCCCAAAGGTTTAATCATGAGTGTGTTGTCTTATTTTTTATCATACCAACAACCCATTGTCTTAAATTCCAGTTTCTTTGTTTACATCATATTTACACTAAGAAAAAAATTGCCTGTCATCATAGTAATTACAAATATTCCAGAAACATTTTCTTATGTAATCCATTTTAGGAAAAAGAAATCAAGATTTTCAAACAGGGAAACAAATCCTTGTAGTTGCATTTTATTTTGATCAGTCTGTTTTNTTCCAGAAACATTTTCTTATGTAATCCATTTTAGAAAAAGAAATCAAGATTTTCAAACATGGGAAACAAATCCTTGTAGTTGCATTTTATTTTGATCAGTCTGTTTTTATAAATGGGCTTGTGACATCTCAAATGTGGCTTTGACTTGAAACTGAAAACGTGTAGCCCATTTTGTAGAAAATACCAAGATATATTGTGTATCACCAGTCAGCCTGTCCATACCGAGATAT
Organism: Epinephelus moara; assembly: GCF_006386435.1. Taxonomy (NCBI): domain Eukaryota; kingdom Metazoa; phylum Chordata; class Actinopteri; order Perciformes; family Serranidae; genus Epinephelus; species Epinephelus moara. The sequence continues at coordinate 36,630,109 of NC_065513.1, read as the reverse complement.
AAATGTTTGTCCATATCAGCCCAGCCCTCGTGCAAAGTTGGCCAAAAAGGTTTTATAACTCCTGTTTTATTTTTGACGTACTGTCCCCATGTGTCACTGCAGTTTCCTGTGTTTTCCTGCTTTTCATTAACCACACCTGCACTAGTACTTCCTAATTAATCGTGTCAAAGCTTGTTACTGTTACTAAAAGTGGTCAAATGTGTTGCCATATCAAACTACAAACATTATTAATTATAAATAAGTTTCAACCATAACATGTGATCAGGTTTTGGACCTTGTCCACTTTTGTGTCTGGATCAGCTGCAGACTGACTTGGCAGAGATGGCTGCCATCTTGTTTTTACATGGATTAGTATATTGTGCTCTTACTGCCACTAGGTGGGACAAAAAAGTGTCCATGAACAAGGACAACAGGTCTAAGTTAAGCAGAATTAAGTTTAGGTCAAGTAAACCCAAACTGTGATGTCCTCATATGAGGACACAGGATCTCAGGAGGGTATTTCCCCACCAGCTCCTCATGTCTCTGCCAGATTGTCTTTGTTCCTTCATGTCATAGCTTCTAGCATTCTCTGTGTTTGATTCTTTGGATTATTTTTTAACTTTGCTTGTTTTGTATTTAAGGATTTTTGCCTGTTCTGTCTGTTTTGTTAGCTTTTTGGACCTTTGGACCTTGTTTGTGTGTTACCTTTTTGGACCTTTTTGGTGTGAAGAGTGAGAGTCATTACAGATACATATGTGGAACACACACAAAACACTACCTCCTGCGCCACATTTGCACAGGATAAGCAAACTCTGATGATGCCCACTGTAATTTCTAACTCCACTCTACACAACACAGAAACACTACACAGCGCTATGAGCAGTAATGCAGTGTTAACCTCCCTCTCTCTGTTAAATGTGGGTTTAAGAAAAAGAGCTGATTCTGCCACACATTGTCACATGTCATCTATCTCATCATCTTTCATTCTTCTGATTGATTTAAATTTAATTATTCATTTTTTCTGCAACAGGTCTTTATGCTGTGTGGTGAGATGAGCCTCCTGAACCCAAAATTATGCCAATACTCTCATTTCTAATTGCCAGCGCAGCCTTCATAATTTACTACCAGGAAAGAGGCAGAAACCAGGTGCAGAGAAAACAAAAAAAAACTTAATATGACCCCAAATCACAGAGATGCTGATTCACAAGGGGCTAGTATTATCATGCAAACTCTTTTTTTTTTCTTTCTTCTTTTTTTTTTGGTGAAACATGGTAGGTAATTTGTGTGTGAGTTTTTAGTTGAGAGATTGTGGACATGTCAAATTCACACAGGATTAAGATCACAGACGACCTCCACATTTGTTACAAGCTTAGTTAAGTAAATTAACAGTGGAGGTACAAGATTAGTGTGGTAGGAGACGGAGTACAATTAGCTGTCAATCACTTTATACTTTAGCGGTTACCTAGTGTTTCTGTAGTCATGACAAAACGTTAAAAATATACATACTGGCACTTTGAATTCAGCTACGCCTCCCAGTGTTCTCCACGTAAAATATTCTGCCAAACTCCATTCATGAAATACGACACAATAATAATAATAATTATTATTACTATTGTTATTGTTATTGTTATTATTAGTAGTAGTATTATTATTTTATAATAACTAGAACAAGAATGCTGCCCCCGTGACCTGGCCCCGGATAAGAAAAAACAAATAAAAAAATGGATATAGTAGTAATAATATTAATATTTATAATAACAATAATTGATAATTAATAATAATCAATAATCATAATGCTCTTATTTTGAAATTGTCTAAAAAATATATTTTTTTGTATATAATCAATAATGATATCAATTATTACATACAAATATATATATATATATATATAATAGCAGTAATTTAGTATATAATAATAAAAGTAAAGATAATACATTATCATTATTATAAACAAAAAGAAAATATATTTTATAGACAATTTCAACATATGAAACATTTATTATAATAAGAAAAAAACAGACAAATGCAGCGTTTTACCAGCTGATGTTAAGTAATCTTTTATTAGTTCTTTTATTATAATTATTATTTTATACAAAAATAAAATATATTTTATAGACAATTTCAAAATAAGAGCAGTAAGTTATTAGTATAAAATAATAAGTACAATAATAATATAAACAGAAATAAGATATATTTTCTAGACAATTTCGAAATATGACATTTATTATAATGAGAAAAATAACCAAAGACAAATGCAGCGTTTTACCAGCTGATGTTAGAAAATTTCTAAATAAGAGCAGTAAGTTATTAATATCTAATAACAATAATAATAATAATGATAATAATACAGTATTATTGTAAACAAAAATAAAATATTTTCTAGACAATTTCAAAATATGACACATTTATTATAATGAGGAAAAACTAAGACAGATGCAGTGTTTTACCATCTGATGTTAAATAAACTTTTATTATTTCTTTTATTATTACAACTAATAATAAAATATGTTATTAAGAAGAAGAATGTTTTATGTTATAAATAAGTGAGATAAATGGTGTTACTGTCCCTTTAACAAGGTGAGGTCAGGGTGTGGTTTATTCGTGCTAAAGTTTCCGGATCAGCATGCACTAGTAAACAAAGCACGTCCGCCAAAAGCAGAGACAGAAGCCACATCATGTCAGACTGGTCACCTCTGCGCTGTGTTGGCTGTGGTTTATAATGGGCGGACTGGTGTCCAGTGTGTAGCGGTGTGTTACAGACAGGCTCACACAGGTGGACTAGTCAGACAGGTTTGGAGTGGGAGCCCTTTTGTTCAGCTGTTGTGAAGGCGATGTAGCCATTTGGAGAGGTATGATGAAGACAGTCGCGACTGTAGCGCTTCTACACCTGTGTTTCTGTGCGACAGGTGAGTGAATGCTGTGACCTCACGGCCAGGTAACACAGGTGAGTCTGTAAATCCTGCTCACATTGTTTTATCCTCTCTCTCTCTTGCTGTCAAAGCGCCAGTTTCGGGTAGTGACTCCACCGAAACGGCGCTGACACCCTCACCGGGCGACATCGCTCTACTTCCGTGTTACACCGTCGGTAACGTGACACCGACTGTAACCACATGGATGAAGAATGGGAGAGAAGTCATCAGAGGGGGCGCGTCTTCACCGGACCCCTCACCTGCCGACCAGCGCCTCTCAGTGCTGCATGATGGGAGTCTGAACATTAGGGGGGTGATACCTGGGGATGACGGCACCTACCTGTGCAGCTCCATACTGCCAGGCAACATCATCTTTCACGCACGTGTCCTGCTGCAAGTCACCAGTAAGTGGATGCTCATATGTCCAGTAATGAGAGCACAAAGGGGGTTTCCTACGTTTACTAGAGTTCCTTAAAAGCAGCATTTGTAGCAGGAATTTCTGTAACACAAACTGGTTCTTCAACATAACACACAGTCACAAACAGATGGCTACTGAGTGTGTGTGATAGTGTACAGGACACAGAGAAAGTGATACCCAAAGCTGCAACTCAGTTAATTTTCATTATTGATTAATGATTAAGTGTAAAACTAAAATCATTTATTGATTAGTCCTGACAGAAAAGTTTTACAAATATATGTGCATAGTTTAATTATGTTTTAGTTAGTTTTTTAAAGGTCCAATGTGTAAGATTTAGAGCGATTTAGTGGCACCTTGCAGTGAGGATAGCAGATTGCAACCAGCTGAAACTTCTCCCGGCTATAATTCTCTCAGTTTTCCTTGTTCATTTGAGCCGAATTGTCTGCAGAGGTCTACTCCTCTCCAAAACAAATGGATTGGGATTTAAACCGGTAAAAAACCTGAATAAAGCAGTCTTATGTTACAAATCTTCTTCTACATGGTTTGGCATGTCGGAGATGCCTTCTAGCTTAATACCTGCTAATGTCTGCTCACCTTTTTTCTATGATAATTTAAGATCCAGAGGTTCAGGAGGTTTTTACTGGAAGCTGAATTACCCACAAAGGTCTTTCCCTCACAAAAACAAATGAACCTGGTGATTTAAAGTGGTAGAAATGCTGTCTGTGGATATTCAACATGGAAATTATGTCTGATAATAGCATAATAGCAGTGATAGATTAATGAAAGAGGAAAAACACCAGAAAGAGAACTTGAAGCTGCAACCAAAACAAGGGAGGAGGAGAGAAATGCCTCCGCGTCCAAGCTTCTGGCGGTGATTCTGGCCTTGTATTACTTAGTATCAGATCGAAACCAAATTTTGTGGTATCACCCATCCCTAATCTTCAGAGGTCACTTCCTCTCCAAAGCAAACAGATTTTGTGATTTAAACTGGTTTCATGTTAGAAAACATTTGTTTTTCCAGTGCTGCTCATTCTGGAGTATCTGCTTAATACAGTGGCTGACGTGAAAAAGCGAACACACCAACGGCCCTACCTAGAGCCAATGTTCAGTTTGTCCATTCTGGGCCACTTTAGAAACATGGCGGTGCAACATGGCGACTTCATAGATGAGGACCTGCTCACTATGTTGATATAAACGGCTCATTCTGAGGTAACGAAAACACAACAAGTCATATCATGCAAACATGTTAATTATATTCTATTACATTTCTGCCAATACATCTACCTAAATGCTACACACTGGACCTTTAAGCCAGAATGCCAAAAATCCAGTGGTGAGATGTAGCTAGGTACATTTATTCAGGTGCTGTACTTAAGTCCAATGTCGAGGTACTTCACTTGAGTATTTCCATTTTATTAGTGTTAACTTAACTAACTAATATTGGATTTTTCAGTCCACTATATTTACTTGAACACATTTAGTTACTCTGTAGAGTCAGATTATTAAATCAAAAATTACTTAATAAATGGTGAGGTACTATTAAAGGTTAAGATACCCAGAAGTATACAAAGTCATTAAAATTAGCCCCACCTTTACCAGCTGCAACATTAAAGTGATGTACACATTAATGCATCTGTCATTAGAGCCTAGTTTTCTAATGTGCAATATTCTGAAATGGGCCAAACAGCGTAATGAGTACTTCTACTTTAACACTTTCAAAGGACCAGTGTGTAGAATTTAGGCGTATATATTGGCAGAAATTGATTATAATATAATTAGTATGTTTTTTTTAGTGAATAATCACCTGAAAATAAGAGGGTCCTTGTCCACAGAAACCGCCATGTTCATTGCCATGTTTCTACAGTAGCCCTGAACAGACAATCCAAACACTGGCTCTATGTAGGGCCATTTGTGTTTTTGTGTCGACCACCATAGTTAGCAGCCCCTCCATGGCAAGCCAAATAGTGTTGATGATTTTTAATATGATAAAAACCCACCAAGATATTTGTTACGGAGAGGAAGAGACCTCTGCAGACAATTTGACTCTGTATATAAACCTCCTGAACAATGAACACTGAAGGAATCCTAGCCAAGAGTCCACACCTGGGAGAAATTTCAGCTGGTTGCAATCCTCAATCCTCACAGCTTGATGCCACTAAATCCTACAAACTGTTACTTTTAAGTGTATTTTAATGGTAATACCTTTGTACTTTTACTTAGTAAAATTTTGAATGCATGATATTTACTTGTAACAGAGTATTTCTACACTGTGGTATCACCACTTTAAGCATAAGACCTGAGTATTTCTTCCACCATTGATATCACTTAGTTCCAGCTCGTTTGTCAGTAAATTTTGAGTTTTGCGCTGTTAGTTGGACGAACCAAGCAGTTTAAAGACGTCACTTAAGGTTTCAGAAAATTGTCATGTGCACCTGTTGCTACTTCAACACCACTTTCATAAAATGCCAGATCGATCTGAAATAGAAATGTTAATTGTAAGAACGGCTTGTGTTCCCTTCAGGTGGTCCAGAAAACGTGTCTGTGTCCGTCAGTCCAGCCACTGCCCTGGCCAACGGGACGCTCACTGTCACTCAGGGTTCAAGTGTCTCCTTTAACTGCTCCGGCTCCTCCTACCCCTCCCAGGAGCTGACCTGGGCCTTCAGCGGAGCTTCTTCCAGCAACATGTCGCTGGCTTCAACCTCTGGACCCTGGCTTAACTACAGGATAGAAGACATCCAGCCCAGCGCTCAGGGCGTTTACACCTGCAGGGCCCACAACCCCGTGTCTCACCAGGCAGTCAATAAGAGCACACAGCTGCTAGTGTACCGTAAGTACCGTGAGAAGAATACAAGTAAAGGTCTGATGTTGAAAAGTATTACTTTAATGGTTATTTTTATTCATTGAACTGCACTTTAGAGGGGGAGCTGTAAATGGCAAGAGTCAGCGGGTTTTTTTTTTAAGCCATGAGAAAACAGTTTAGGGCAATATATATTTAAAATAAAATAAAATCAGCTGTAGAAGAAAAAAAAACATTTAAAATTATCTCGTTTGCTTTTTTTTTTTTGTTGCTATTTTGATTGGGAAATATCTGATCAATAAAAATTAAACAAGACTTAGCATCCAGCTAAAAAACAAACAAGTCAAGAAATCATGTACACAGAGATGATTATTATCCAAAAAAGGCCATAATCAGAAATATCGTCAATCCTAAGGTTGCGTACAAAATATATCAGTACTAATACAGTTCTCTCAAAACAGATATCTAAAGAAAAGGAAATAAAAAGAGAAAACCTGAATCATAGCGCTGTAAAATACAGACGTTTTAAACCTCATCCTAAGGGAGGCGAGAAGTGTGTTCTGATATTAATGTCATTAATTATCTGACCTTGATTAAGGCTTATTTTTTAATTCTGCAATTAATATGCTCTTGCAAAAAATAAAATAACAGTTCCCCCAACTCACTTGGTCGAGCAGGTGCCCCATGTACAAAGGCTGTGTCCTTGCCGCAGCAGCCATGCGTTCAATTCCAATCCATGGCCCTTTGCTGCATGTCATCTCCGTTTCACACTATAACTTTTCGTCTGATATTTTTTTGGGGCAAAGAAAGCCCCCAAAAGTATGTTTAAAAAAAACAAAAATAAGATTGAGTTATTGAGGTGCGTGAGCTGTCCATGACTGTGCACTGAAAAAGAAATCCAGTGTTCATATCAAGCTGCAACCACCAGGGCTGAAAAATGAAGCCAACATGGAAGTGCCAAAAATTGCAGTTCTCTGAATGGCCACTTGAAGCTGGCTCCAGAAGCCAGTCAGTCCCAATACACCCCCATGTTGAAATGCCCAACTTTACAGCTGAAATAAACATGTTTACAGCCTGGTACAAAAACCAGTTTCAGTCTTTATAACAAATTTCCCCCTTCGTCACAACTGTATGGGGGTGAATTTTTATATAACTCACGCGTTTACATTTTATTAAGGCTTAAAGTTATGCACAACTAAGGGTGAGCCACTTCAAGTGTCAGGCTGTCTGCTAATAGTGTCATTGACTTCTCAGTCAGATCCACCCCTCGCTCCTCCACAGTGACAGCCTCTCACCCAAATATGGTCACTTCTGGCTCCTAAAATCCAAGGTGGCGACAGCTGAAGTGCTGAAACTCGAGGCTTCAGAATGGGAGTCCACAAACCAATGGGTGACGTCACGGTAGCCATGTTATTTTTACATTTAATGGTTCGTACACAGCTCTGGCTCTGGAAATGGGAAACAAGCCAAGTGGCTCAGACCGAGCTACACAACACTATATCAGCTACTTACCCTCTTCCACGTCTACACAGTGAAATGTGAATAACACAGTAGCTACTACCGGAGCTTCTGAAGGAGCACTGACAGGCGGGGTGTATTTGTTTAGGTGTTAAGTTCAAATATCCACAGTCTTCCCTATAATCTCTGACTCCACCTCTGTGCTACCACAAAACAAACCCAAAGCACATGTTTGGGAATGATAGGATTGGCAGGATTAAAAGCTGAGTCATCATCCAATAGCAGCAGAGACAAAGACAAGTGAAAGTCAACAAAGGTGACTCAAATGTTTCCGGACAGACAGCATGAAGAGATTAAGTAAACGCAGCATTTCACTGTGATGTTACCGATCATTTTATCAGTGTGGCTTCTGTTAGGAACAGTTTTATCAGGAGGTAATACAAGAGGTCGTACACTGAATGAACTTCCTTAACTCTCAACACATGGAATTTCCTGTGTTTTTGCTGACTTCCTGGACTTCAAAATGCATGACTGTTCTACAGGAAGTCAAGCTCCAACTACTTTCCTCATAGAGTTTTACTTTTATGTATCAGCCTGTTTATAAAAGAATGCTTCCAAATAATTCTTTATGGTTCATCTGACCAAAAGGCATCATAAGATGAACCTCGATACACACTTAATGGAATAGTTGTTTTAAAGGTTCAGTAGTTTCTTGTAATTTCCTAGAAAAGGACTGATGTATAAATTTAGATTTATTTAAAGGAGATTCCTGCCTCAGAATTTTAGTACCAAATTACTGGGGCTGCCCTCAACTAAGTTTTTTCATAGTCTACCAATAGTCGTCATTTAGGGCCATTAGTCGACTAGTCGCCCACTTGTTTATGATATTAATTCAATTATTAAATGATATATTTTGGGCGGGGCAACACAATGGTTTGAGTTGAAGGTGTGAGAAAGAATAGTATCAGTAACATTGTTAACACTGTGCTACATTACAGAGAAATACAAAACTGTACTAATGAACCTTCATTAATATAGGCCTATATTTTATCTACAAGTGCACGTCACACACTGAGCGAGCCGCCTGGTAATGACGCTGTGGGCTAATGGGCATGTAGCTACTTCCATGTTTCAGATGATACGTCATGTTTGTAGTCGACCAATGAAGATGAGTTTACATATCACCTTGGGTTCGTCCTTCACCTTCTCAAAATGATCCCACACTTTGGATTTCCTGCCCGACATGTTATTAACTAGCCTGTGGAATAACCGCAGGTACCAGCCCTGGAAATTAACCTGACTCCTGTCTGACTGCTGAGCGTGGACACTTCCTGTGTCTGTCCTTTCAAATTAAATTCCCACATGGACCAGTTTTGATTTATTTTGACAAGGCGCAGCTCCTAATAGAGTTTCACGTTTGTTGTTGTTGTTTTTTTTTTCTGTGACTGAGCATCTGATGAAATATTGCCGACTAATGACCTTTCTGATCGACTAACGTTTGGTCGACTTTCAGGGGGCAGCCCTATGATTACCCTAGATTATTTGTAGGTTTATCAGCTTCTACCTGGATATGTGTGATGAGTTACAGTGATATATGTAGAAACTTTCTTATGCAGGAGTGAAGTTAAGGAACTTGAAACTGAAATCATGTCAGCACCATTTATATTGGGCAAAATGCAGAAATCACAGTCATAAAGAAGATGTTAATGTTGACTAAATATGAGGTTATGTACATATTTTGTTTAAGAAAGAAAACGTTGGGGAAAAAAGATAAAAATGAAAATATCTAAGGAGGTTTGCTGCTGGGAAAAGTCTTGGAAACTCAGCATACTTTCACCAGTAAGAGGAGAAAAGATTTTTGTTGGAAAAATCTAATAAGTTTCTTTTTCTTTTACAATGCCGAGGCAGAAATGCAAATGAACTGGGACCTGGTGCCTCTGCAAGAGGTGGTATGGACCATGCCCACATATTTTGGTGTGGGCTGCAAAGTCAGCCTTTTTGGGAGAAGATGTGGTGATTAATGTCAGGGATACTGCATTTCTATCCTACACTGTATTAAATATTATTGGACTTCTCTTATTGGACCTCTGGAGCCAGAAGTGACCATATTAGGATGAGAGGGTGGATCTGACCAAAAGCAAAATCACTATCTGTCATTCAAAGCGACCAGGCCCTTAATTATGCATAACTTTAAGCATTAATAACATTTAAACAGTTGAGTTGTATAGAAATTTCCCCGCGTACAGTTGTCATGAACGGGGGAATTAGCTTCAGAGACCAGGGTGTGAAGTTGCCATTCGAGGAACTGCAGTTTTTGGCACTTCTGTGTTGGCTTCATTTTTCAGCCCAGGCTGTTGCCGCTTGGTTTCTACCCCCTGCTGATCTTCTTGGCTGCAACTATTACCAAATGCTAACTGCAAAGTAACACACCCCCACTGTATAAACACTGCTAACTACTGTACCTATGCTCCATGGAAAAGATGATGATATTCTTAGAGTACTAAAAGACAAGGGTGTAAAATACTGGATGAAATGGGACTGTTTTAATATAGCGTCTTTCTACCTTATCGAACAAAGCATTTCACACTTTGCCGCTCATTCACCCATTTACACACACATTCATACACTGATGGGGGTGGAGATGCCACGCAAGGTGACATCAGGGGTTCAGTGCTTTGCTCTAGGACACTTTGGCATGTGGACAGGAGGATCTGGAGATCGAAACGCCAGCCTTTTCAATATTTATCCTCTGTCAATATTAAAGGAAACTGCGTCTAAATCCTCGTGTAATGAATGCACATACAGGGATAAGCTCGATATTTCAGTGACAGCAGTCATAGTACTCAGTTTCTTCTGTGATTTTTTGTTTACTTCCTTACTGATGTCTTTTTGTGTCCTGACTAGATGCTCCAGACAGACACCCTGAGTGTATGTGGGCACCAGCGCAGGACCCCTCCCACATTCACTTCAACTGCACCTGGTTTGGAGCGTATCCCACCCCGACGCTACGCTGGGGGGAAGACCAGGGTGACCAAGACGCTGGCTGGAAAGGGCACATTTATGCCTCGGAGGAGACGGACAGCCTGTCGGTGATGCTGAACCGCTCGGTGCTGTCCGACGGGGAGACGCTGAGGTGCATGGCCCAGCACCCGGCGCTCGCTCCAGGAACAGAGAAGTCGTGTTGGTTTCCCCTCAGTAAGTATGTCGAGGTGAAATGAGCCTCTGAACAATCCTGAGATGTGCAACTGCTGAATCTTTTATGTGCTTTCCACTTGAGAACCACACTGACTCTCCTACTTGTGCTCAGTATTCTTACTTTTGACCTTACTTTTATTTAAAGGGTCAGTTCATCCAATTAAAAAAAGACATATTTTCTTAATTACCACCAGTTGAATACAGAGATGTAGATTGTTTTATTTGTTGGGGTTTTGAGGTATGTGTCTCTGAGGTTTCTGCCTCCACACCACCACAGTTTAGAGTGACAGTTTGTGGTGCAACTTGATTGATAAATAACATTTCAACATTTTATAAGCAGCTTCCCTTAAAACAAGGAACTAATCTGCATAAAAACTGTCCGCAGTGAGGTTTGTAGATTGTCTAGAGTAACGGGCACTGTGCATTAACCTGCTGAGGCTTTGAGATATCCGTCCCCTAGATTTCAGCCTCCACCCCAGTGCAGTGGAGGTCAGAAGGATTTTGTTTCTTGTGTTATACCAACTTCTGTGACCCATCAGAATCCATAACCCAGCCCCTAAAGTCCCGACTCCTAACCTCTCAGCAACTCACAAAACTCCATGATTTTTAAAGGGAGTCTGGTACGGGGTCACAGATTTCGGTGTTATACCTGCATTTAAAACATTGAAAAATGACACCTCTCTTCATTCAAGTGTTAAAGGTCCAGTGTTTTGGATTTATGGTATGTTTCTTCAGTGTATAATCACCAGATAATTAGAATCATTGTGTTTTCGTTACCTTAGAATGAGCTGTTTCTATTTACATAGGAAGCAGGTCCTTGTCGAAGATCTCCACGCTGCACCACCATGTTCCTACAGTAGCCCAGAGCGGACAAAACAAACACTGGCCCTAGATAGGGCCGTTCTCGTTTTTGTATCGGCCACTGTAGTTAGAAGCCCATCTGACATGAACAGCATCAGTAAAACACTGATATGTAATGTGAAACTGCTTTATTTATAGTGTATTTACCAGTTTTAATCACCTGATCCGCTCCTGGTAAAAACCTCCTGAACAATGAACAATGAGCACTGAAGGAACTCTAACTGTGAGGAGTTTCAGCTGGTTGCAGTCTTTAATCCTCACCACTAGATTCCACTAAACCCCCCTAAATCTTACACGCTGTTCCTTTAATATATCATTATGAAGTTAATATTAATTGCATAATGTAATGGCTAAAGAATGACACCATCAGTGATTAGGCTGGTTCCCTTTAGACCTCGCTTTCACTTCGTGGATCTGTCTGCCACCTGGTACCATCTCCCGGTAAAATGAAGGCTGACTGGCGATCCAGTCAGGCTGGCACCATTTCTACCTGCGGTCATGTCTTCATTATTACTAAATGAATGATGATTTCAGTGTTGCTAGCAGCATATCCAACCGGACCACTGCCGTCTTAGAATAGTCACCTGGAAATGATTGGGGTTATTCCGCAGCTCCATTATCAGCAGGAACAGTAAAACTTTGCTTGGTCTGGACGTCTTCTCAGGATTCAATAGACTCAATATTTTCCCTTTTTTTCTCGTCGTCTCGTCTCGTCGTCCTCCGCTTATCCGGGTCCAGGTCGCGGGGGCAGCAGCCTCAGCAAAGAAGCCCAGACACTCCTCTCCCCAGCCACCTCCGTCAGCTCTTCCCAGGCCAGCCGGGTGATGTAATCCCTCCAGCGTGTGCTGGGGCGGCCCCGAGGTCTCCTCCCGGTTGGACATGCCCGAAATACCTCCCAAGGGAGGCGTCCGGGAGGCATCCTTACCAGATGCCCGAACCACCTCAACTGGCTCCTCTCGATGTGGAGGAGCAGCGGCTCTACTCCGAGTCCCTCCCGGATGTCTGAGCCCCTCACCCTATCTCTAAGGCTGAGCCCAGCCACCCT
>NC_065513.1:36531700-36617075 GCF_006386435.1 Epinephelus moara | reverse complement strand
ACACATGTGGACTGGTTGGGCGAACTCCCATGCCCCCTCCAGCACCCTGCCGAGGGTAAAGAGCTGGTCCACGGTTCCGCGTCCGGGACGAAAACCACATTGCTCCTCCTCAATCCGAGGTTCAACTATTGACCGGACCCTCTTCTCCAGCACCCTGGCGTAGACCTTACCGGGTAGGCTGAGGAGTGTGATCCCCCTGTAGTTGGAACACACCCTCTGGTCCTCTTTCTTGAAGATGGGGATCACCACCCCGGTCTGCCACTCCAGAGGCACTGCCCCCGATGTCCACGCAATGTTGCAGAGGTGTGTCAGCCAGGACAGCCCTACAACATCCAGAGCCTTGAGATATCCAGGGCGAATCTCGTCCACCCCTGGGGCCCCGCCGCCGCGTAGTTCCTTCACTACCTCGGCGACTTCTGCCCCCGAAATTGGACGACCCGCCCCCGAGACCCCCGGCTCTATTTCCTCACTGGAATACATGTTGGTGGGATTGAGGAGCTCCTCAAAGTATTCCTTCCACCGCCCGACAATGTCCCCAGTTGTCGGGCGGATGTCCCCAGTCCCCAGACGTCAGCAGCTCCCCGCCCCCACTGTAAACAGTGTGAGCAAGTTGCCGCCTCCCCCCCCTGAGGCGCCGGACGGTTTGCCAGAACCTCTTTGGAGCCGATCGATAGTCTTTCTCCATGGCTTCACCGAGCTCCTCCCACGCCCGAGTTTTTGCCTCCGCGACTGCCGCCGCTGCGCTCCGCTTGGCCCGCCGGTACCCGTCAGCTGCTTCTGGAGACCCACAGACCAACCATGCCCTGTAGGCCTCCTTCTTCAGCCTGACGGCTTCCCTCACCTCTGGTGTCCACCAGCAGGTTCGGGGGTTACCGCCGCGACTGGCCCCCGCGACCTTGCAGCCACAGCTCGCAACAGCCGCCGACAATGGCAGAGCGGAACAAGGCCCATTCGGACTCAATGTCCCCCTGCCCCGTTTGGGCCTGCCAGGTCTGCGCGGCGTCCTCCCCTGCCACCTGATCCAACTCACCACCAGGTGGTGATCAGTTGACAGCTCTGCTCCTCTCTTCACCCGAGTGTCCAGAACATATGGTCGCAGGTCAAATGACACGACTACAAAGTCAATCATTGACCTGCGACCTAGGCTGTCCTGGTGCCGTTCCTCCCAATCACGCCCCTCCAGGTCCTGCTGTCATTACCCACGTGAGCATTGAAGTCCCCCAGCAGAACAATGGAGTCCCCGGTCGGGGCACTGTCCAGCACCCGTCCCAGGGACTCCAAAAAGGGCGGGTACTCTGAACTGCTGTTCGCCGCATAAGCGCAGACAACAGTCAGGACCCGTTCCCCGACCCGAAGGCGCAGGGACGCAACCTTTTCGTCCACTGGGGTGAACCCCAACGTACAGGCAGAGAGTCTGGGGGCTATCAGAAAGCCCACCCTGGCCCTCCGCCTCTCACCCGGAGCAACTCCAGCAAAGGAGAGAGTCCAACCCCTCTCAAGGACTTGGGTTCCAGAGCCGGAACTATGTGTCGAGGTGAGGCCGACTATATCTAGCCGGTAGCGCTCAACCTCTTCCACAAGCTCCGGCTCGTTCCCCACCAGAGAGGTGACATTCCATGTCCCAAGAGCCAACTTCCGTAGCCGAGGATCGGACCGCCAAGGCCCCCGCCTTGGTCTGCTGCCCGATCCACGCTGCACCGAACCCTTCTGGATCCCTCTGCGGGTGGTGGGCCTGCAGGGGGACGAGCCCATGTAGCCGGTTCGGGCTGGGCCCGGCCGGACCCCATGGGCGAAGGCCCGGCCACCAGGCGCTCGCCCACGGGCCCCAGCCCCAGGCCTGGCTCCAGGGCGGGGCCCCGGTAACCCTCCGGGCCGGGTACACCAACTCTTGTTATCTTCCATCATGAAGGGTCTTCTGAACCGTTCTTCGTCTGACCCTTCGCCCAGAACCAATCTGCCATGGGAAACCCTACCAGGGGCGAAATGCCCCCGACAGCACAGCTCCTAGGGTCATTAGGGCACTCAAACTCCTCCACCACGATAAGGCGACGGTTCTCAGTTTTTTCTACTTTTAAGAATTGAGAAGACCACAAAGTTATCCTCACTGCTTGACGTCTCCATTTTGTCTCGTATAATGAATTTGGCAAAAATTGAATAATAAAAATGCATCGTAGTCAGCGTGCAAGGTTTCTGTGTGTAACTATTTTAATAGATGACGTATTAAAAAAACACATGCGCCAAATACAGTTTTGGTATGCAGAGGGGCTTGACTCTGGGTAATCTTTGGGACCATTTATTTAGTGAAAAGTGGTTCCAAAAAACTGTTCACAGCTCAGATCTGTGAACTATCCAGAGTAGCCAACACTGGTCCTGGAAAGAGATATACCTGCTTGATTTTAAAATGTAGTTTTTCAGTGCTGCAAACACCTAGAACAAATATTTTTATACTTACAGCTCAAATGTACCTCCTCCTCTGTACGCGACAGGCCCTTCCTGTCATAAACTCTAGTCACAATACATATGATCAACTCTATTCTTCCTATAAAGCTTAACACTTTATTGTTGTATAAAGACTCGCCTTCACCACGGTGCTCTGCTTACTGTACAAACTTCACTGCAACATAATAGCTTCCCTGTTTAGTTCTAACAATTAATATTCTCATAATTACTATATTTTAAGTAGTGCTGCGAGTACAAACACGCCCACAGAGACACAGTTGGTAGCGTGCACATGAGGACACAGTGTTGCATGCAGGACATGCGGACAGATAGTGAGTCACTCAGTAGTGCTGGGGTTATCATCACAGGATAGGATTGCACAAACAATGTGGTGACGCAAAAGTGTGTGTCAGTTTATGGGCTTGGGTGAGCTTATCTGCATTCCTGGATGTTTATAATGCTTTGAAGATGAGGTGTAAGATTAGGTGATTGATTAAAACATGAACTCGTAAAGTACTGACCCTTTGGACAAATCATGTTTACTGTCTGAAAGCAATGTTTGTCTGTCTCTTCCAGAGCGTCCGTACCCTGATGGTGAGCCGATGGCCACGGCTCTGGAGGGGACTGATATAACTCTAACCTGCACTGAGGCCGTGTCCATCCCCCCCGCAAACACCACGTGGAGGAAAGGGCTCCAGCAGGAGGACATTATTCCTGGATCGAAGTACGTCCTGTCTGAAGAAGGCCCCGTCTTCAAGCTGACCATACTCAACATCAGCAAGGATGATGAAGGCGTCTACTTCTGCCGCAGCGAGAACCCCCTCGCCATCTGCGTGCTGGAAGTCTACCTCACTGTGAAGAGTGAGTTTGGGATGACAGGAATGGTTTGGGCTGATTTCAGTCAGCGTGGTATTGCATTTTTATAAATAGATATATTTTTAAAAAATGTAAACAATGGGAAGCTTTAACGTCAGAGGGTGACGAGTAACAAACGGTGAGGTGAACATACAGTTCTTACAACATATGAATGAACCACAGATTTAAACAATAAGCCAGTCACTGCAGGTGTGGACTCCACCTGTGGAATGCTGATAAACCTGCTGCTCCTCCCTTTTTCTGCTCCGTAATCCTCTCCTGTCGTGGTGTTTTGTCTCGACAGCCTCCTCCGCATACACAGGAGCAATCATCGGCATCTTCATAGCGGCGCTGATCGTGGGATCAGCCGCAGTCGTGGCTAAAACCATTTACTCCAGCCGACACCGGATTTGTCTGGGTAACTTTTGTCTTATCTTTGCAACAGTGCAAAAGTCACAAACGCATGCAACAAATAACTCTGCTGCCCTTAACCTTTGTCATGATCATTCTTTGCACACATAAAATCTCATTCACTACATCTGTACTTCAGAAGAATACAAGTATAAATCATAAAAATCCAGCATACTAATTTCACAATTTCTTTTCTTATTTTTTGTTTCAGGAGATGGCTTTGGGTGAGTACCTTACAATTACTTATCTAATACTCACTTAATGCTTCTTTTAATCATGAAAAAGCATTAAAGGGATTAAAATAATTCTGTTCTTGAAGCTAAACTTTCAGTTGATTGATTTGTTGCAACAGTAAAATCAGAGTTTTTGAGTCTCTACATTGAATACCCCGAGCTTCTCTCTTTTCTCACTATTTGGCACCGGTGTTTGATAATCGCACTGGTCATAAATCCATCCGAAAAGAAGCAGAGATGCTAATTTTTGCACGCATGTTTGCGCAAGACATGAAGTTTGTTACCACTCCCATGTTTGTACGCTCCTAGATTTCTGTTGCACATTGCAGTTTTGGACAAGGTTTTGAAGTTATGAAGTTTCTTTACATTCATTCTGAATCACCAGAACACATGTATCCTCAAGGCCTCTTTAAATCTGTAGTGGTAACTTTTATAAAAATAACTTTTTGCCATGGGCCTATTTGCCAAAACTGTCCCTACTCAGTAGCACATAAGACAGATACTCTGAAATCATATTCCTCTGCCTCCTCTTGGTGCTAATGGCATTTGCAAGAATTAACTGCACATGAACGAAACAACCAATCAGAGCCGAGGAGAACAGCTGTCAATCATGTCAATCTCTGCTAGTTAACTTTAATAATAATAAATAATATACATTTAATTTATATAGCACCTTTCATGCAAGAAATGTAGCCTAAAGTGCTTTATAATAAGGGCAGTATAAGCACTGAGTGCTTCACATGAAAACAGAATGAACATAAAACTGAACTGTAAATGTAAAACTATAAATCATAAAATCAAGTAAGATTTTTAAAGAGCTGCAGCAGCGTGAGGCGTAAATAGAAAGAGTTTCAGACCTGTATCACGAAGGTCAGAGCCGATTTTAAAAATATTTAGCGAGCTAGCTTCCCTGATATCTATAGGTAGTGTGATTCATAGCTTTGGAGCGTCACTGACAAAGGCTGCATCCCTGATCTTCTTCTGGCTGTTGCTGAGAGCCTCCACCAGCAGCAGATGATTGCAATGTTCTTGGAGGCAAAGAGTTAACAAGGGAGTTAGCAATGTAGCTTCATCTGAGCCCATGTAGGGCTTTGTATACAAGAAGGAGGAGCTTAAAATCTAAATGTAACTTGAGGCCAGTGCAGAGCAGCTCAGAGTGGCCTGATGTGCTCTCTCTCCTTGGTTCTGGTTCATAGCCAAACTGCAAACTTTTGAATGAGCTGAAGTCGCTCGGTGTTGTTTTATGGGAGGTCAGTAAAAAGTGTGTGACAGTTGTTGAGTCATAAAAGTTACCAATTGTAGCTGTAATATGTTGAGTGCATTTTCCTGATTAAAAACTTGTTGAACAGATTTTTGGGGTACTTTTGAAACCTTTATTCTTTACATCCAATTTTGCAAACTAGCTGTTCTTCCCTGTTTTTGTCGGGGAATGTAAGTTACTGCTGACAACTGTCGAATAGTCGACGATGTATCATGTGCATGAGGTTTATACAAGGCTTATACAGTAGTGACCAGTAATTCCAGAGGGCACCTTTAATTTGGTCACTCTTCCAGTGTGACTGCACCACATCCTCAAAACACCCCTAATCCTGCTTGGAATTTGGATACAGATGTTGACACAACACATAATAATCCTAAGTTTACCAACCAGAGATTTGATTCTCAGGTATTTATGATGATAAAATTCCTGCCCTGCAACACTGTAACGTCACAAAAATATTTCTGCTCTCCAGCCATATGGAGGAGGACAGAGGAGACGTGCTGAGCCTGGTGGAGTCAGACGACGAGCAGCTCTTTCAAGATACCGTCCCCCGGCTGCCTCCAGTAACCAACGGACGCCACACAACGCTCGTCCAGATACATCGAATCCCATCAAGTATGACCTCATCATGGTTTACACTGATTTTCTAGTTTGTAAATGAAACATTAAAATGCCTGGTAATGTAAAAGTGTTCCTCTGGTGTGTGTTTCAGGTGATCATGAGGATGTAGAAACGTCTGACACAAGTCCGCAGCAGCAGGAAGATACTGTACAAACAGAAGAGCCCGCTGATCTTGTAACATTTTAGGTTTGGGGTTTGTTTTAGATTTTATTTTAGGTAAATACCATTTACTCCCAGTGACAATGTGAACAGAATCGGTGGAAGACGCATGTAAAAATAAAAAAATCTCTTTTTAATTTGTCATTTTGTAAAACAGGGTTTTGAATTTTTCTAAGCGTATTTCTATGGTCGATTTGTTTGTACAGCTTTTTGAATATGTTGCTCTGATGTCGAGATTTGTGCAGTAAATGAAGCTGTTTAAACAAAATGTGATGTAATGTGGCTTTGGTCATCCGTTATTTATTGATTCACTCACATCCACACCCAGCGCTGTACACACAGCGTTTACAGATGAACTATGACTACCCCAGTATAGAATGTAAGTATAGACTGGAACCATTGTAAAAATGTGGAGGAGTCAGTTCGCCAGTTGTCTTGTGTGTGTGGGATGTTGTGAAGGGTAAAAATAACCTGAAACTCCTTCTTGAAATTACTTAAATCCAGTCACTTTTACGTGACATCCAGGCATGAAATATAATTTGATTATTTTATGTTATCAGTCACTCGGTCAATAGTGTTAATATAAAAATATTTGTGGTTAGTGTTTGCTCTTCTTAAACATTTAAACTATGATTTAAGAGTGAAATCACTGGCAACCTTTATATAAAAATGGATTTATACACTGAGCTAGCACAGTACAAGTTAAGAAAATGGTGTAACTACTGTAACTATAATGCAGCCTTTAAAGCTGATGAACTGCAATTTTTCCTTTTTCAACATCCCCTTGAATATTCTTTTATAAATTAAATAGAGCTGAAATTATCATCCAGTGGTAATTTATTAATCATTTAAATATTAATTCATGCAGACATACCAAACATTTCCATCTCAGTTATCAGGTTTTGATGGATTTCTTTTGTCTTGTGTGATTACAATTTGAATATCATGGGGCTGCTGCTCAGACAAAACAGTCAATTTGGACTTGTCATCCTTCAAATTGTTTCGATTAAGAACATTTTAATGATTCAATGAGTATGAAAATAATAGTCTGTGGCTCCCTAACTTTAATAAAAGAGTGTGTTTTTTTTAAATATTTTTTGGCCTTTATTTGATAGGACAGACAAGTGTGAGGGGTGGGGAGAGAGGGGGAGTGACATGCAGCAAAGGGCCACAGGCTGGAGTTGAACCCAGGCTGCTGCGGCAACAGCCTTGTACATGGGGCGCCTGCTCTACCACTAAGCCACCGACGCCCCAATAAAAGAGTGTTTTAAGTGAATGACAACACTTAATTCAAAGTACATCATGCACATCATCTTTTTATTAAGTAAAATATTCAACACCAGTGTGCCATTTTTACAGCTGCAAGGTTTTATCAAATGGAAATATTCTTTGTTTTATTAATGAGAAGCAAATAATCAGTCAAGACTTTTATAACACTTTTGAGTGCACTCAACTTTAGAACATAAGGCAAATTTAAAGTACTTTCACAATACATTAAAACAATAAACCACCATCCAGCATGAAATATTTAAATGCTCATTTGAAGGATTGAGAAATCAATAAATACAAGATAGGTAAAGATGTAACTAGTTTATTTACAGAATGTATAGCTTATGTAGAAAAAGCATGATAACTTGACTATTTAAAAAACTAAAAATAAATTACACCAAGATGCCTTTTTTTTCCCTTATCGAGGATATACTTAGCAAATTACTCCATTTTAAAATTAGGACCATTCTTTTTTATCATTCCTCTTTGAACACAGGTATCAAGATGGCATTCAGCAAGGGCCCATGTTCTCTATGGGCCCCTCCACCCCACGGGCCCCTGTGCAACCACAGTGCCTGTACTGTCTATATTTACACCTGTGGTTAAAATAATATAGTTATGATAAGCATATGAAGTAAATTTAAGAATCATTTAGCACACTTTTCTCTGTATTATAATGACATTTTGATATCTTTTTAAAGTACTGGAATCTTGGCAAAAAAATATAAAACAACTGTCTTAATTTCAACTGATTTTTTTATTGTTAACAAAATTAACACGTACAAAACATCAGGTAAAAAATATGAAAAAAATATGACTGACATAATTTATTTACAATTAAAAAAAATCATTAAAATTAAAAAAGTGCTGAAAATAATAAAAATAAACTTTAATAAAATTAAAAAAGTGCTGAAAATAATAAAAATAAACTTTAAAACATAGTTAGAAAAGTGCTTTATGAAACAAATAAAATAGTATACACCATAAAAAAAACAGCTATAAAAACATTGAACATAGGCTAACACTTGGACACTTTTTTTGTCTTTTAATAAGCTGAGAAAAATAAAAATAGTGATTTGAGAAGAAAAAGTAAAACTTTAGGAGGTGATTTCTGTTTGAAAAACAAAAATATTTAGAATAAAATTTATTAGATATTCAAGAGCAAATTTATTACAGATGACGTCACAGGATGTTCTCATGGTGGAAATCAAAGAGATTTTTTTTTAATCCCTATTATAATATAAATAGGGGGCGTGGCTTGATTAGAGGTTACGTAATTCAGAAAAACAAACGTGACAACGTTGCAGCCAATGATACAAAGTGACTCAGACAACCGGAAATCAGCTGAACGTTTTGTTTGGCTCTCGCGCATTTCTCACATAGCAAACAGTGTGTCACAGGAACAGACAGGTCGCAGCTCTCTGTGGACACACACACACACACTTCACTGCACTCTGCCTTCATGTAGATGGACGGCTGGAGTCCAACAGGGCGGACACACTCAGGACTTTAAGGCGGAGAATGTGAAGACAGAGACGATGTGCTCCACGGGAACCAACGCGGAGCTTCAACAAACACGTAAGTCACTGTTTTATGAATAATATCTAAGCTCGGGTGTGTTGCCACGAGACGCTCCGTGACGAGGCAGCGGAGAAACCTCCAGAGGCAACCCGACAACCGAGCAGGGACGCTGGATAATGAGGGGACGCGAGCTGCTGTCAGCGGTGAAGGGTGAATCTGTCAGCCGTTTAATTTACGGTGTCTTTCCGTCCTCTTCCAGCGGCCGACCCGGCTCTGATCCTGGAGCTGAAGACTAGGAGACCTCCGTCCTTGGAGGGCCGGGCGGGATGCGAGACCTGGAGCGTGGACTTTTCCCCGGACGGAGCCTGGTTCGCCTGGTCGATGGGACACGGGATCGTGTGGGTGGTCGCCTGGCCTCTGGACTCTGAGTAGGTTTACCTGGACTGTAATCCAACAGTGATGCGTTCAGGTGTCCCTTGTACATTCTGGCTTGTGTCAAAAGGGCGTGAAAAAGATGAGAAGAGGAGATAAGATATAATTTAATTACAGCAACTCAAGAATCTAAAAATTGGATCCCAGTACCAAGTGACATAAGACGGTTTAAATTTAAGATTAAATCATGGCTAAAGTCAACCAAGTCATAAGATAGTTATACTGTTGTTGTTAAATTAAATTCAATTTATAAAGGCCATCACAAATCACATATTGCCTCAGGGGTCAAATGTTGTGGTGTCTTAGCACTGTAGTTGTATTGTTGGATGACATGATATTGTGTTGTCTTGCCATTGTTATCGCTGGAGCCATTGTGCAATGAATATGTTCTATTTTGTAATTGGGTTTTTAGCAGTGAAATTATTCTGTTTCCTGCCCAGGGACTACAGATGAAAATTAGCTTATAGCTAACTGGTGCAGCTAAGTAGCCGTGCACCGTCCCTGTTAAATAAATGTAAAACATTGTCAGAAGCAATAGAAGCAAAAAAGTTCCAGAACAAAAAAGATGATTAAAAGAACGTAAATAAATAAATAAGATCGAGTAGAAAAAAAAAGGTTAAATTAAAGACAGCAGCAAACGGATAAGTCTTCAACCTTGATTTTTAAAAAAGTGAGAGTTAATGCAGAACTGCAGTTTTCTGGGAGTTTGTATCAGAGATGTGGTGCATAAAAACTAAACCCTGCTTCTCCATGTTTAGTCTTAACTCTGGGGACACAAAACCGACCTGTCCCAGAGGATATGAGAGGTCTGGATGGTTCATAGTGTAACAAAAGATCAGGAATTTGGGCCCTAAACCATTCAGTGCTTTACAAACCAACAGTAGTATCTTGAAGCCGATTCTCTTACAGAAAGGAAGCCAGTGTAAAAAGTGTAAAGACCCCAAAACTGGAGTGATGTGATCCACGTTCTTGGGCGTGGCGAGGACTCGAGCAGCAGTGTTCTGAATCAGCTGCAGCTGCCTGACTGATTTTTGATTTTTTTTTAGTGAGACCTGAGAAGACACTGTCACAGTAGTTGGGTCTCATGAGGATAAATGCACAGACACGTTTTTCCAGATCCTGCTGTGACAAGTCTGTTTATCCTTGATATGTTCTTAAAGTGATCATTCCTCCTTGGCTTCAAAGACTATTACCACAGTTTTTTCATGCAGTCATTGCTTGTATTGGACCACAGTCCCCTGGTGACATGGTTATGTAAATTTAAGTGTCATCTGCATAACAATGGCAACATATTTTTTTGTTTTCCATAATCTGAGTCAATGGAAGGATATAGATGTTAAACAGAAGAGGTCCCACAATTGAGCCTTGGGGAACTCCACTTGTCATTTTTGTATGCTCAGACATGTAATTACCTACAGACACAAAGTAGAGGTCATAATGAGCCTGGAGATTTGTTTTCCAGCACCTGCATTCAGCTTTATGACATTCTCTTATTTCTGTTTTGACCAGCTTGGCATTTCTCCATGTAGATCTTCTCTTGCCAGAGACGACCTTAACCTTAGCAGGTGCAGTAGCATCAATAACATTTGTGATTTTAGAACTGAAATTATCATCGACTGAGACTTAAGAGAGCGACACACTGTTTTTTGGTTAACTCAGTTTGAACCTTTGTTTGCACAGAGATAGCACTCTCAAAGAAAACACAGGAATGATCTGAAAGAGCAACATCAGTCACCACAACCTCAGAAATGTTCAGACCCTTGGAGATAATGAAGCCCAGAGTGTGCCCCTTATTTGTGTGTGGGCTCCGTCACATGCTGAGTCAGCCCACAGTTATCAAGAACACAACACAGTTCTTTAGTCCCTCTGTCCTTGGCATCGTCACCAAAAATAACTACACAGTCAAAGTCAAAACAGATTATGGACAGCAATTCTGTGCAGTTATCAAAAGGTTTCACGGCATTTGGGTGGCCTGTATATGTTAAAAACAAAGGTCAAGAAGAGGAATTCAGCTGAAGAGACACATTTTTTAAGAGAAGCAAAGTTTCCATGAGATATCTGCTTGCACTGGAGGGAGTCTTCAAACACAACGGCAACTCCACCTTCATTCTTATCCACTGTAGCCTCACCCATATAACTGAAGTTGGGAGGGGCTGACTCAATAACAACAGCTGCACTGTTATTTTGGTCTAACCAGGTTTCAGTGAAGAGTATAAAATAAAGATTGTGCTTGATAATAAAATCAGTTGATTAAAAATGTTTTTCCTGCCAAAGACCTGATGTTTAATAAATCTAGTTTCAGTGTGTTAAGAGTATTATCTGCCTATTTTTAGGGGACAGACTGCGGCTGATGAGGAATGGATACTGAATTTGATATGTAGAATCAGTTGAGTGCTTCCTGTTTCCTATCAGATAAACCAATGTTATTCTGTTACCTGTCATAACTGAGGAATCTATCGGCACATACGGCCCCGGCTTGTCCTGGAAAGAGTGATGAGTACCACTGGCCTTGCAGCCTGTACATATTAATTAGAGCTTGCTGCATTTTGTACACAGGCAGGTCTGTCAGGCTGAGGATGGGGCTGTTGTGGGGGGAGGGGAGGTGGTTGCCATCTTAGCTGAGATGAGAGTCAGAACTGGTGGAGTTGGACACCAAGGGGGATTTCAGGGAGAGAAAAGTTTGGTACCAGCAGTGACCAGCTCCTTCATCCGGTCAGTGGACTCCAGAGTGACCTGGATGAGTTTGAGGGGGTGAAGGAGGTAGATCCTCACAAGCATTGGTGTTGGTGAGGAGGGTGGAAACTCTTTGCACTGATGTATCACATGATCAGAGCTCTCCTCAGTTGGGGGGGTGAGATAGTTCCTCCTCAAGGTTTCTGCCACGTCATGTTCTGTCTTTCTCTCTTTTTAGATTCCTCTTGTATCTTGTCCTTGGCAGAGGGAACAGACGGGTGACGCTGAAAGTAGGTTAGAGGTGAACAGTTCTAGTCCTTGTTGTCTTAAAAGATGTCTCCAGTCCCAGAAAAAGTTGAAGTTGTCAATAAAATGCAATGAATGAGCAGCAAATGCAGTTGAGAGCCAGGTGTTCAGTGCCAGCAATCTGCTGAATCTCTTTACTCCACTGATAAACACTTTGGCACTCAGACAGCTGTGTTAGTAAATCAATAAGCCACGTTTCAGGATTTCAGACTGTTGTTTTGCAACATCAATTGACACTATGTGCAGTATCATGTGTTTTACGGTGGGGTGTGCAGCCAGGATATGCAGGACTCTATCTGCCAAGTCAGACACCATATCCTTGGGAAAACAGAGTAATTTGGTGTTTTTACTGCACATGCTTTTTACATCTTTTACAGCGAAGGCACCATCAGAATTCGAGGCCAAGTCGTTGGCTTTTTTTGTAGCCTTTTACTTTCTGAGTAGCTTGTTGGGTGAAGATAAATGGTTAAGTCATCAGACGGAGATCCAGGGTCCTGCGTCGGTGGAGCAAATCTGTTCTCCAGCTGCACACTTGGTTGTTGTTGGAGAGACTTGTTGCGAGTTCTCCCTTTTGCAGCTGTCAGTGGACGTGTCTTGCTGAATACAGGGTTGATGAGGCGTTCTGCCTGGATGGAGATGCAGGCC
Organism: Epinephelus moara; assembly: GCF_006386435.1. Lineage (NCBI taxonomy): Eukaryota > Metazoa > Chordata > Actinopteri > Perciformes > Serranidae > Epinephelus > Epinephelus moara. The sequence continues at coordinate 36,604,250 of NC_065513.1, read as the reverse complement.
AGCTGGTTGCATCACAAACCTCAGGGCGCTGGGCTCTGCCTGTTACTCGTCCTCCCATTTCACAGGGAAGTGATTTACTCTCAGGCTTTGCACCAAGAGTGTTTTAGGGTGGAGAACCACTTGTAGATTTATTACCCAGTACACAGCCCTCCTGTTTTTTGATAGTCTTATTGGTGCTTATTTGCAGTGTGTTAGCAAGCTCTCGTCCACTGTTTTGAGTTGATAGCAAAGTGCTGACGTTTCCACATAGTCCATTCACTTCCACGTTCACTTCTAAGCGGTGAATTTTGGTTTCCAGCACTGCAGTCTTCTGGAGAAGTTTGTGGTAGTCGTCCGTGGAGATGGGGGCGATAAAATAAAATCTATAGTGCTATGGTATAGTATAGTATAGTATAGTATAGTATAGTACAAATACTGCATGTTTATGAATCATAGTTGCACACAGTAGAAAGCCAAAGAATTAAGATAAAATTAGATTAAGGGATATAAAAAGATTTTAGAGAGGACAGATAAGAAATAAAAAAAGCTAAAAAAAAAACATCAATTAAAGTAAATACAATAAAAATAATAAAAGCAATAAACCCATAATGATGATAATAATAATAATAATAATAATAACAAGAATCAAGAGATAATAAAAAGATGAGTAAATATCTGAATATAAAATATGAATTATTTATTTATGTATTCATTAAGTATTAAACGTTCAATTAAACAGTCTCCGTACCATATGTTCCTCACAAGAAAGGATTTCTCTCTCCTCTAAGCTCCCTGTGTTCACTTGGGCTGAGGGTGTGTTTGAAAATGTTCAATATCTGTGCCAATATGATACCTGTATATAGGTCCTAATTAAAATAGTCGTCTAAAGTACAATCAGAAAATGATATCAAAGAAAAAAACCTGAATCCGATCAACATTCAATGCTGGTTTTTGATACTGGACAGTTTTCAAAACTGTAAGTGTTTATTCTCTTTTTCTATTAAAGTTAAAACATAAGAGCCAGAAAAATCAGTCTTTCCTGTTGTATTTACCTCACTGTTTGGTTGTTTACCTCTCTTGTACTCCTGATTATGGCATTTCCAACAGCACTTAAAGGCAGCATCATTTAATCACCAGCTCCAGCTCCACACCACCTACATGAGTTTTTTATAGTATCTGCACACTTGATGCTCTTCTCACCCACAGAGATGGTCAGAATGGAGACATCGACCGAGGAGACAAGAGCTTCAGCTGTGGTCATCCAGTGTGGGGCCTCGCTTTCGGACCCAGACCCCCAAAATCAGCTGCGGCGGCACACCAGGCTAAGATATCATCAAAATGGAAAAACAGCCTGCTTCTGGCCACGGGCCTGGAGAACGGGGTGATCAAAATCTGGAACGTGTTAACAGGTGAGACCTTTATTTATCAGAGCTGTATTCAGATGTGACGAGTCTGTCATGGCAGATTTTAAAATGCTTCTTATGTGCATTCAGGTGATGCTGTATTTGATCTGCATGGACACGAAGGCGTTGTGAGGGACCTGGTCTTCCCCCAGAACGGGACGCTCACACTCATATCATCCTCTCGGGACAAGACATTGAGGATTTGGGACCTGGCTCAGAAAGGTATGAACAGTCAAGTGTAAAATCCAGACACACCACTTGAAACACTGAACCCTCGATACAGTCAAGTCTTTTCCAAGTTCTCAGAAGATTAAAGTTTCCACCTCATCTTGTGCTAACATAATTTTGAGTGGCATTCACAAACAGTCTCTGCTGATATGACTCTGTGTGTGCTTACTTATCGAGAAGCAAAGCAAACACAGGGTTTCAGGAGTAAATAGTCTGAATAAGCAGTAGTTATTTACATTTAGGGTGGATGTTACTATAGAGCCATTACATTATTGTCCGTATATTTGCATGTTTTGCCCATAAACTATCACGTGTGTTCATTGCCGTGGACACCATTTCCCTAATGGTCCCAATACCATATGCCTTTATACTGATTTCCAACCTCTCAGGCGGCCAGTGGTTTCATTTAATCAAATAAAGTAGGAGAATTAGCTCATTGAGACTGGTAATACATCCCAGGACATTTTAAACATCATCATCAGGCTGTTTTTAAACCTGGTCTTTTGGTGTGTTTAAACAAATGAGAGAAAATCTGATTTTTGAACTTCATATTTAGCGCTCTAATTTCACAAATCAAGTACACATGCAACTTTTCTCGATTAATCGATTAGTTGTTTGCTCTATAAAATGTAAAAATGTTGTGAAAATTGTCTATCAGTGTTTCCAAAGTCCAAGATGACGTCCTCAAACGTCTTTTTTTGTCTGCAACTCAAAGATATTCTGTGTATTGTCGTAGAGAAACCAGACAATATTCACTTTTATCTTTCCAGCTCAAATCTTTAGTTTGCATGAAGCTACTAATGTCACATTATGCTTTCACAGTGTGCAGGTACGCGCCAGTTTTTGGTTCAGAGACAACGCTGCTCGTAAATGCAAGGCTTTCCTGCAGCTGACTGAATTGTTAAATGCCGCGGCATGCTTGAACGCACCTGCATTGAACCGTCCCTGGTCAAACATAAAGCCATTAAATGCTCACTGTGAGGTATTATTATCTCACAGTCTCCAGTTTCAAGGCTCTGCAAACTCAATGTCATGCAGTATTGATATTGACCGGAATCAGAGGCTGCCTGGAATGTTGTAAATCAGTTTAAAGGCTCATGATGTGCATTATACTTTATATTTAAATACAGGGCACTAAGCTTTCAAGCTGTTTTTGCTTCTGTGTATTTATCACTTCGCCTCTGTGTTTTGTCACTGCACAGCCCAACTGAACTAAACCTGTTTGAATGTAAGAGGTTAAAGCAAACAGATGTTCATGTTAACACACGTACGAGGAGTCACGTCCTCCACCTCTTCAGGAGCTGATTGTGCAAAAGTTTTTTTTTAATATCCAGTGATGCTTTTATATTCTGCCTCGTTTAATCAGAGCTTCTATTCTGTGTGTTGCAGGTAAAAAGGTGCAAGTGCTCTCTGGCCATAAAGACTGGATCAGCTGCTGCTGCGTATCATCAGACTGCAGCATGATCGCATCTGTCGGCAGATTTGACAGAGTGAGTTATATCTTTAAGGCAAAGCCAGACGTTGAAACACGGAAGCACACACATTGGCAAGACTGAATAATCCCAAGGAATTTTATTGTATATAAATTTATTTGTGCATGTGTTGTTTATATGTACTTTTTTGATGCTTCTTCATGCCCAAAGTCTCCAAACCGTCCAAAATCATTCTGACAGAACAAAGCTCCCCTTTATCCAACCTTTTCCTCCTCCATTTCCCACCGTAATCGTTGCAAAAGGGGCAAATATTCAGCATCTCAGCTCAGCAGAATGGGACCCTTATCTGTTGCACAACTTTGTGATTTCGTCTGCCAAGAAGTGACAGTTTTGTAACATAATCCTGCGTCAAGTTCATGTTTAAAGGACACTGGACTGATTAACTACAGAGTTTCTTTCTGTTTAACTCTTCCTCCTCAGCATTTCCCATGCTGATTTTTGTGCGTTGTAAATATCCAGAGAATTTCAGCTTTTACATGCTTCTTGATCGTGAATAGTTTCAGAACATTGCATTTATTTGTTGGTTTGTGACAGACAAGGAGACAGGTGTGTGCCTTTCTAAATCCAATCAGTTTAAGCTTCCACAGGTGGACTCTAATCAAGAGAAATGGGAGCCACAGCAGTGTCACAGCAAAAGGGAAAGGCAGAGTGTATTCCTTTGTAACTCAAGGCTTTTCCTGGCTGATCTTTTACCTGTCCAAATATTTAAAGAGAGTTTCAGGTTTTACAAATGTCTGGTCACGAGCCTGTTTAACTACATCACATGTAGCGTTTAAGACATTTGTTTCCAGTGCAGAGTTTGCTCCCAGGTGTTTTTGGCCATGTCTGTCATTCTCAAACATGCAGTGACCTGGTTATCTTCTTCTGCTCCTGTGTTTTGCAATTTGATTCTTTGCTCGCTTCATGTGGAGACATTTGGAGCACCGGGGAATGCTTTACATTCCTGTCAAACGGCTAATATGTCACCTTTTCATTTGCAAAGAACACCAGGCAGCTTAACATTGTGTAATACCAGTTTTTATGATCACAATCACACCTTAAACTGCTTGGCGGCATGTTGGAGCATGTCCTGTTGACAGGCACTGAGTCAGTGTACCTGAGAATCTGAGCTGTAGTATTTCTGGAACTTCTGCAGTCGTTGCTGAGGGGCAGAACGACTTTGAGTCCTAACTTGACCTACATTAATATTCCTAATTAAAAACAGCCCTCACTGCAATGTATAAAGACTCATTAACCCTTGTTTTACCTCTGTCAGATGGTGTGTCTGTGGAGTCTGCGCTCGTATACGTTCATCAGGAACCTGACAGGAGGGACCCACAAGACCTTGTACCTCCTGTCCTCCTGTGACTTCTCTCCTGATGGGGCGGTGCTCGCTACCGCGGCCTTCAGCGGCTCCAGCTGGTGGATCGACCTCTGGGACCCATACACTGCAGAGAAACTGGCCACTCTGGTGTAGGTTTACACTCGGATTTCAGTCTTAAAATGTCCTGAATATGTTGTAAATGAAAGGCATGTGTGCTCCTAAAACTGATATCCTGACCCCTCACACTGTTGGCAAATACATTTTGTGCTTTTTGAGTTTTATTTTTGAAGCCAGTTCTCACTTGGAAAGTCAAATTAGCTCCAAGAGGGTTAAAAAAAATGCTGCGGGAAACCAAACCCATCCTATACTCTCACTATCAGCGTTTACATCTGTTGCACTGCCTGGAGGTGTGTCCTGTGTCTTGCTCAACCTGTTTTTGTACCTCAAAAACACCCCATCTTACTTATTGTTTTAATATGTGAAGTTTAACATCGAGGGCATGAATACAAAGGATTGTAGCCACCTTGTATGTAGCAATATTCTTAAAAACTCCTTTACAATATGTTTGTTTAATCCACAGTGACTACTTTGAAGATTACGGACAAAATCAAATCTCAGCAATACAGTTTTCTCCCAACGGTTTACACTTGGCGATGGTGACTGACGACAGGTGAGTGGTTTATCAGCTCCATCTCAAATCTCATACTGACAGTTTGCACAGGAAGTCAGTTTTATGCGAGTGAGGAAGAGACAGCAGCACACGGACAAAAAGACATTAGAATAAAAGGAACTTGGGATCCTAGTACCATTTTGCATCTAAACAATACAATACAACCATTATATTTTAGTTTTGGTTCTCTAAAGGAAAAAGTTTGAGCACCCCTCATGTACAGAATGATTAGAGTCAGTTGTTGTGTTTGCAGAGCTCTTCGGATCTGGGAGCCGGGACAGAAAGGGATGGTGATGCAGACGAGACCGGACCGAGACTCTAATGGACTCTGCTGCAACTACCATCCACAAGGGGGAGTGGTCGCCACAGGGTAAAGATCTGAAAGCATCGATTATGAAACTTTCTCTGCTTGTAGACTTTAAAGGTGGATTTAGAGCTGTTGTAGCCTGTGGAGGGTGGTGGCTGAATTCAGCAGAGTCACAGAGGTGACTCAGGGTGTTTCCACATAGTCCTTTTCAAACAAACCAAACTCAGTCCACTGAAAGTGCACCAAAAAGTGGACTAACGGAAAAGGGACTCGGTTCTTTTTTGTGTTCACATTGTCAGTTCATTTGAAAGAGGACACAGTTCTCTTTCTGGTCAACTTCAGCTCTGATGGGGCCTCAGTCCTCTTTCTGTTCACACTATGACCTATATATAATATATATTGTAATATATATATATATATATATATATATAGATATAGATGCAGTTATGAAGCCCCTCACTTCAGATGAACTTAAAATTAGAGGCAAACCGTAGTGTTTCTGTGTTGTAGACTGTTTTTGTTTACATTCCACATCTGGTGACGTGCAGTATCCTCTGTGGACCAAACTACTCTTCGTCCTGTGTCCTTGCAAGCTTTACAGGGCGACGTGGTTTCATCTGTTTTTTCAGGCGTCCCAGTGCAATAGCATGTGATCTAGAGGGCTAAACACAATGGCCCCTTTTCCACCACAGGAACTTTTATCATTTACCTGGGATTTTGAAAAACCTTGTCGCGTTTCCACCGAAATTACCCAGGGAAAAAAAATTTCCCCCAACCCGAAACTTTCCCTGAAAAAAGTACCGAGTAGAGGGGTAGGACTTTTCAGATTACCAGGAATTCTTGAGGGGCGGGCTGTTTCCTGAAGAACACTGACTGGTGGAACACACACTTGCAGTGTTCTGCACTTCCTGGCACGGGCAGCCGCTGTAAACTTTATTTCATTTCTACAAGCTTCACTCGTGTTTTGAATAAGGATGGGTACCGAAACCTGGTAATGACAGAGAGGAAAGCGAACCTGGAGCGCTTTGTGTTCACAATGTACATTAGGTGAACTGCAGTGCGGACTTTGAAGCGAACCGAACTCAGACCAGCTCCAAGGTGGTCCAAAATACGGTTCTCCTAGTGTTCACATGTGCACAAATAAATGCTGAGTCACTACTATGAGTCCGTTTAGAGGCCTGAAAAGGACAAAGTGTGAAAACAACCTGTTTCATGATGAAAAACAACATCCATAAACTACTTCCATGCTTTTTTAGCCGAAACACAAACCGAGCTAAAATTATCTGTCAATTACTCAAGAATTGAGTTTTTAATAACTGATCAGACGCATTATTCAACTATTAATTCATAAGGAAAAGTGCCACACATTTGCTGATTCTAGCTTCATAAATGTAAGAAAGAAAAAACCAACAGAAATGCAAATACAGAAACCTACAGTGTCTTGTATTGATTTGCTTGTTTCATTTTTGTGTTTCTATTCTGAAATGTCAACAGCTGTCATTTCTTTCTCTTTAAATAACCCTCCAACTACTTTCAATGTTTCAACTTAAACAAAAAAATAACAATATATAACTTAAATACACCTGCAATTTTCAGTGTAAGCAAGATATCTTTTTCTAGTTTTGCATGTTAAAGTTGTATGTGGACAACATATAACTTTAACACTAATCATCCCCTCTCGTTACAGAACCAGAGACGGCCACGTGAGGTTCTGGAACGCGCCCAGGACTGTGCCCAGCCTGTGCCACCTGTGCCGATCCATCCTGCGCCACTCGGTGTCCACACACCAGATGGAGCCACTGCCCCTCCCCAAGAGGATCCTCAAGTACCTCACCTACCGTAACATCCCCGACCGCCTCAAGACCTGCTGCTCCTCAGATGAAGAGTGGGAGGGTTAAATAGGAACCTTAACAACTGACATTTACAGCAAGTGATTGTCACGCACTCTCATGATAAAAATAATGCCTTTGTTGCTGATTAAGGGATGTTTTCAAAACTCGATTTAGCACAAGAAGCGTCTGTTATTGTAATCTACTTTAGATGCGACATTCCTATATTAAGGGTTTCATTTATTGCACTACTACTGTAAGATGATGCATAAACTCCATGTTCACGTGCTTAGTTTACTTAAATACCACAATTTTATACTATTAATTTATTGTGTAAATATCATGTAAATGTATTTCTAATTTCTGTGTTTATCAAATGCACTACTATTGTACTGTATCTGCACAGTAATTGTTCATATAAAATAACAGAAACTGGACTTATAGGAAATAGTTTTAATAAACAGATTGAATGTACATGTCCAAGGTGTGTTCTTACAGTTCACTGACATTTTTTTTACCTCATTTCCAATGCATGAATTTGTGACAGTGGGTTGATCTTGCACTGGTGCTTAAATTTAGAGCTTTCTGAGTCCGTATTAAGTGCCCACAGGATGCATGTTTTTTTGTTACAAACAACTGCTTTCCATTTTGCTCAGCTTGTACGCAGATGTGTGACTAAGATGGCTGCTAGCATTCGTTTCTTCACTGCACATAAACTCTGCAGAGCAGTGGGCACTTATGGGCATCTGTTCTCTCTCTAAATAAGCAAGTGATTCCATCGATTTTTCATCATCAGTGATGGCGGTCACCAAGGAATTGGTGAAAACGTTTCTCTCCACCAGTGGTTTGTGGTCAAGAGGCAGAGTTTCATTGTGGGGTAAAGTGGTAACTGTATCTACGAGGCCTCGCTGACCACGAGGTCTCTGACCGCCTGGAATGCTGCGACCATGGAGCTGAGCTGGATCTTCTCACTGGTTCCTGAAGCGAGCCTGTGTCTGAGGAGACGACACACGATAACTGTCAACATCTGGATGTTTCAATAACTTTTATTTAATGTTAGTTTATGTAAATAAGCATGAGTTATGGCACTTACTCAATGTCAGCCAACTTGATGAGCAGACCGATGCGGATGGCAGGAGGAAAGTCCACTGGAGGGGAGACAAAGAGAAAATTAATTCAGATATTTGTCTGGCACCAAACTACTGAAAGACTTTGAAGTTGCAGAAAAAGATCGACACAAACAAACCCTCAAATAAACAAAGCAACTTCCATTATTCAGCAGGGTCATTATCTGTGACACAGATCTGGTGGCTCTTCAGCTAAATAATAGGCTTGTTCATGATGAGCCAGGCCTGTGCAGAACTAATCACCGGCAGTAACCTCACAGTGCATGCCGGCGTGATGTGTGTCCAATTTGATCCCAACTTGCTGCAGCATCTGACTGCAAACACGTAGGACATGATGGGAAACGCCTCATCAAACAGCTGACTGGCTCTTAGTTTTGACACAAACATCATGTGTTGTAGAAAAGTTTGTTTAATTCTAATATTTAATCCAAAATCAGCCATTAGTCTCATGTTTCTGCAATGAAGATTCACTCTGTTTTATGGTTGATAATAATACTTGGTTTGCAAACCTCAGGCAGCCTAAAGATGGCTCTAACAGGATGTAAATATTTCTGTGACTCTCTGTACACTCTGCAGCTTTGTTTTGCTGCCCCCTGCTGTCTGATCGTGCCCACTTTCCTAGTGAGGTGCAGTTCATCTCAAACAAGCCTCAGTCAAGTCATGTAACAGTCAACACATAAACCACCCACACAGCTTACTGTGGTTATTAAGCTATGGCTCTTGTATAAAAATTACCTGCAACTCTTAAAGACAAAAGCTAAAAGGCATCTAAATGGAGAAATATTTAATACCTGAACACTCCTTAGACAGCAGCGGGATTTAACCTACAGTAATTGCTCTTAATGTAAAACTTATTTATTTATTTTTTTTAAAGGTATACTATGCAGGATTTTCCTAAAAACAATATGTAGACTATACAAAAGCAATCCCTCTCAATCATCACTTGTAAGTGTGTAGAAGTGTATTTATCTGCAGAGACTCTGTCCTCTACCTGTATTTTCTTATTGTATTCTTATTTTGCATTATTCTGGATGTTCCTAAGCACAGCACACTGGTGACGTTGGGACTTTGTAAAAAGGTAGCGACCAGGTGCCAAACCGTAAGCAGCATGTTTCCAAAAGGAAGCTATGAAAATTGCAGACACAACGCCGAAAACAAACAAACACAAAGACAGAGAGTGAATCCCTGGCTTTCACTTTCGCTGGCAATACTGTTCGAGTAGCAACCAATGATTCCTGCATTGTATACCTTTAACACAGTATTTTCTATATACAGACTCTACATTCAGTGAATGTAGAGTCTGTAGGCAAACCCCGGAGATCTTGCCTCCAGAAGAAGAGCGGAAGAGCCCTGGTTTCCGGTTGTAGGCTGTTTGTAGTACGCGTGATATTGACCAATCACGTTTGAGCCGGCTGCAGTTGTTGCCAGGTTAAACGGTCCGTGCGGTGAACTAACGAGGCGGAACATAATTGGCGTCACTGCAAACTCTGAATCCATCGCAATGGTTCAGCATATTTACTTATACATAAACGGAAATCGGAAACGGAAATTTGCCTCCTCCGCCCAAATCAAACCAGAATGCCAAAAAATCTGGGGTCTGCCCCCAGAGGCTGTATCGCCGTCTGCAGGAAGTCAGACGCCAAATACAGCCGATGGGTTCAGAGAATGTTAACACAGTAACACAGTACCCTGTTGTAAACAAAATGTTGTTTTTTTCCATTGAAGAAACTGCAGTGTCCTTACCTCTGTGTATGAGCAGATGAACCTCAGTGAGGATATCGTGCAGGGCCAAACCTTTCAAAGTCTTGAGCTCCAGGATTTCTGTCAAGGAAATGTTAAGGAGCTGCAACAACACAAACTGAGCTGGTGTTAGTGGGCGTCTTGTTTCACATTTTGATGAGTTTAGCCAATCAAATCCCCAAACTTCAAATTAAATCATGCAAAACAAGTATAGCATGGGTAATATTTACTGCAATTACAAGACAATGTGGAGGATACGCTTGTACGCTGCAGTGAAGTCTTTGTTGAGGGACCAGTCGAGGATGTTGGCTATATCTGAGCGGAGGGGGTGACCCGTGCAGGTGTACACATTTTCCTCTGTGACCTTCCCATACGCCATACTGGTGCTCTGAAATCACGCAGGTGGAGCACAATTAGCACATGAATGAAAACACTGTGAAGTGACAGTGAGGACAGCGACGCTGTGAGGCACAATGATGGTGAGCTTTTGGTCGTACCTGCAGTATGTTGAGTGATCTTCTCATGTCGCCTGATGATAGCGTAACAATGGCCTTCATCCCACCTGGATTTATGTCAATACTGGTACAAAAAAAAAAATCACTCTTTCAATGAACAGTTTCAATTTGTGACATGCATCATCTTTAAACAAAATTATATGATTATCGAACTGCAGTACCTTTGTATAAATACCATAAACAGACAATGTCATGGATTGGCTTCTTTGATTTTACGCTACTGGTACTGATATACTGTAACTAACCCAAACAGAGCCCTGTTTCGCCATTAACATATTTCTTATTTTTATAAAGAAGTCATGATTTTTCTTTTTATAAAATCAACCTGTCACTTTTTCCTCACTATCTGTCACAGTAACAAAATTGTGTGAGAAAACCTGTCCAAAAGTATGAGCTCGTTTTTTTGTGTCGTAAAGCAACTTCTTTTGATGCTGTAAAATAATATGTTTCGTATCACTATGAGTGATGAAAAAAAAAACAACAACACACAGCATCTTTAAATCTCTTCCACCTCAGATTGTTTCAGCAGTGGACAGAGAAGAAAACATTCACAGCACACACACTTTCTCACCTCTCCTGCTGGACTACGTGCTCCAGCCGAGGGATCATCTGGTCCGGGGACAGCGGGCCGAAGCGAAACCTGGTGCAGCGAGACTGCAGGGCCGGGATGATCTTGGACAGGTAGTTACAGATCAGACAGAATCGAGTGTTTTCTGTAAACTTCTCAATCACTGAGGGAAAGACAGAGAGATAGAGCGGGGTGAGAACGGGATAAACACAAGTTAAGCTCTGACATGTCCCTGTCTTCTTAAAGTCCTCTCATACAACTCACTGTTAAAACCTAAAAACATTTAAAATGATTTTGAATCCTTGCCGACAACATCCACACTTCTCATATCTTCCTACATGTCATAGGTATGTTACTTCACCAAGAAACTACATGTCTGTAAAGGTAAAAGTGTTCCAGTTTAACTCAATCAACAGTTAAATCTTCTGATAGGTGTTGCTTTTTAGAATGAATATCAGGGTGTGCAAGCAGATATGCTGTAATTCACCAGTAGTCAAATTGTCTGGCTGCTCAGTGAGCCGTGTGGCTCACAGTGGGCAACGCCCGGCCGAACAGATGGCCTACCTCGCCGCAATGCATTCTGGGCATCCTGGGTCATGGCATCAGCCTCGTCCAGTATCACTAACTTGAAGCCCTTCCTGGAGGACAAGAGGCACGGACAAAAAGGCAGGCAGCAGTTTAAATAATCTCCTTTGCTATTATGGGTTGTAGATAAAAGAAAAGAGCATGAAGAACATAGATTTTTAGTCTTACTTGAAGATGGTCCTGGTGCTGGCAAAACTCAGAACGGGACCTCGTACAACATCAATGCCTCTGTCATCTGATGCGTTTAGCTGCAAAACAAAACGAGTCAAATATCAAATCAAAGAACCACAAAGTCTGCGGTGCAAAGAAAAGTGGAAGCCTTCACATCCCAACGAACCAAACGCTTGTCATGATGATTAATTGTAGTGTACCTCCAACACCATGGAGTTGAACTCTTTGTCCTTGTACAGCTGCCTGGCACAGGCGAGGATGGTGGAGGTTTTGCCTGTTCCAGGGGGGCCATAGAACAAGAGATGGGGAAGCTTGTCCTCACTGATGAACTTCTGGACTGAAGAGATGAAAACACGGACAAAATTAATCGTCTGAATTTGACTGGGTCCTTTCTAATGTTAATTTGAAATATGAGGAAATATTGGCTTCAGCACTGGTCAAATTTAATGCAGTTACATCATAGACAAGGATCGGAAACACTGATAGACAGCAAGCAAAGTTATCTATCTTTAATTCATATTTATGTACCATTAAGTGTGATGCTTTAGTTTTGGAAATGAGGGTAATGTATTTATGTATTCATATACTTACTGGTGCTTAGAATATCCTTGTGTGAGATCAGATCATCAAGTGTCTGTGGTCTGTATTTTTCAACCCTGGAGCAGAAAACACATCACCCATTAATAATGTTTTAAATAATAAATACTTGTAACAGCTCAATGACAAATGCTAGCAACACATGCATGCAGCACAAGATCATTAAACATAAATAACTAAAAATATTACCATGTTTTAAACCCTGAACATCATCATTCTTTGCATACTGGTGTAAACTACAGAGCGAACTTCATTAAGAATCTGTCTAATTTAATACGATCTTACGTATAAGTTTAAATATATATGCAAGACGCTTTATCTTAATAAAGATTTTACATTTTTGGGTACCACTTTTCAAATCGGCATATATATTATGTAGGTCTACTGTGCACTTATATGTTAAATAAGCTGGCAACTTTGTAATTTCGTCACAGTAGACGCTGCTAAATTTCCCATGAGTCAGTTGGTTCAAGAGGCAACACGACGCATTGACAGGTTAATGTGTATGCCGAATTGAAGAGAAACTCACCTAGCGCAAGATTTAATATTCGTTTAACAAGTATGAGTAATATCTAACGTTATTTGTAAATACCAGAGAAGCTAACATTGCAACGACGCTGCTATCTTCAGGCTATAGTAACGTTAGGTACGTTAGCTAGCTAGCAACAACGATTTCAACCTCTCTGCGATAAACAGCGGCTTTAAACTCACCACGGTAAGTTCCTGGTCTGTGGCGGAGCTTTACTTGTTGAGGCCATGTCTCCTGTTGACTGTGAATTTAGCTCCAAGCTGTGTTTTTAATACTTTTAGAGTTTTGAACGCTTCCACTCTACGTTTACTGTCTTTGGCGCGCTCCACAACAAAAACGGGCGTCAAACGTCACGACGTAGAGCCAATCGGATCGCTTTTTCGGATCATGTGGGCGGGGTCTCGATGACACGTTTGCCCACTGTAAAAAAAAGTGTGCGAATTATGAAAAAATATATTTTTTAAAGTGTAAGCCTACACTGCAAACACATATTTGTGGTGCACTTTGTAAATACAGTTCTGGATCAAATGTAATCTTGAAAACATCAGATATAATGCTGTTAATGCTGTACTATCTTTCTCTACAAGCCAGTGTTTTATTTAACTAGGTTGGACCCAATGCTGACTGAAGGCTCTGCAGGTGACACAAAGAAACTGTCATAAAAATTTGCCACCAGTGTCCTCACCCTGCCTCATTAGAGGTGGCATTGCTATGCAGAGTTCAGATCCCTAAGAGAGCAAATTATCACAATTAACAACTTAGTTGTTAATTCTCCCATCTGAGTTGTTTTGTTTTATGAAGTTCTTTACAATATAATCTCACCACTGTTATGCTCAGTTAGTTATGGAACTGACAAATGATCCAATGATAAAAAAAGTTAAAAGTCTGCAGGCTTGTCTTGGCCTTAAATTGTGCACACACACCTCAACATGTTACTTTAATTTAATAAAATAAAGCTCATTTACTCTCCTCATAAACTGTAGGTTACTCCACTTTACCCCAACATGACCTTTTTTGCATTGTAGTTTTTAATTCAAATGTATGTGAAAATGCAGGTTCAAGCCACAAGAGAGTCAAAAAACCTTAATCTGAGGGCCTCACACACCTCATTCTTGAAGCAGGTGTTGCATTTAATGAACTGAAAAAGACAGTGATGCCCATTGTATTTATTTTCAGTTGTATGAAGAATACAAGACAATGGCGACAATCAAATATCCTTATTTATTTACATATGTCAAAAAGTCCAGTGCACCTGCACATTTTTAGATGGCACAATTCCCCTGAATTTGGATTATTATTCCATCCAACACTTTATAGCAGCAGATCCCAACCGTTTCGACTCCTTGAAATGAAGCAGTGTCTTGTCACCTTACCACAGATTAGTGATACCAGTTGTGAGCAGCCAGAGAGGGTTTTTTCCTCCTCAGATTCTTTCATTTGAAAGATTTTTGAAGAACATGGCGACAGTATCCAGTCAATAAAAGCAACATTTAGATTAAAGTCAGTAGAACAAACATACGCTTAATATTGTGTAACAGAAACATATATTCTTTACTGCACATCTCTTAAACCATCTTATACCCTCTCAGATTTGTCATGGCACCGTTCAAGGTTCCTTAACAATGCCTAATAAACAGATGGAAATTTTCAGTAAAGCATGCTTTGAAGGATTACTGAACAGGCCTACACAGGGGCCCACAGTGTCAGGGCCCCCCCTGGCCTTTACTTTCAAAATGACACTCAAATTAACCGATTTATCGGCCGGCCGATTATAGCCATTAGAGAATAATCGGCAATCGGCCAAAAGTTGGGCCAACTGACGCCGATGTTAACACTTATATTTTCATCACTAATAAAATGCAGGGAATATGGTGTTTTACTTAGAAATGATGTCCTTGTGTTGCGTTTTGCACTATAACCTACCTCTGTTAAATTGGCAATAATAAGAAGAACTCTGGTACTGTGAACATACATGTGAATGTCTTAATTCATATAGACTTCACTTGATTATTTTATTTCCCCTAGGTTTACTGCCTTTTTGCACATCATATTTTTGATTTATTTTGTGTTCAAATTGTTCATAAGCTGCGTTCCACACAATTTCTGATAATAAAAGTATTTGAAAATAGTAAAATGTTCTTCCTTCAATTTATATATTCGTAACGAGTGTTTGAACTATTTAAGCCATCAAAAGCAGGTATTTCAGGGTTTTTTTAAATTGAAAAATGTAAAAATTTAATCGGCCGATATATCGGTTATCAGATTTTTTATTCCATAATATCGGAATCGGCATCAGCCCCAAAAAATCCATATCGGTCGGACCCTACAAAACAATTAGGAAGACAGACAAAAATGACTACAAATCAACACAGAATGTCTATGAAGTGGCACAAAATGACCAAAAAAGACTTAAGGGGGCGACAGTAGCTCAGCCTGCCCAAGTCCCCATCCGGACCAAATATGGAGTGTGGACTGGTCACTGGAGAGGTGCCAGTTTGCCTCCTTGAGCAAGGCACAGAACCCCCAACTGCTTGAGGCACCTGTCCATGGGCTCTGACATCTCTCAACTTAATGCATGTATAGGTCCTATTTGTGGATGTGTGCGTATTTTGGGTCTGTGTGTGTGTGACAACAGAGTGAAAAAAATTGAATCTCCCTTTTGGGATTTATAAAGTATTTCTTCGTCTTCTTGAAATGATCTTAAAGAGACGCAAAAATACCTGAATAAGACACTCAAACGACTAAAAAACAACACAAGGCAACCAGAAGGAGACACAATATGAGTCTGTGTGTCCTGCTCCTATGTTGGAGAGGTGGTGGGGCCCTTTGTATATCTGTGCCCAGGGGCCCATTGTCTCATAGTCCGCCCATGCAAGCATGATAAATAAAAAGTGCCCATCATATGTGCTTTTTTAATTTATATTGTTTGTTCATTGTGTTTGCTGTATTTCCTGGTTATGATTATGTTAGGGTCTTAACATTTGATATTTCTTTTCATCAGGAGTACAGAAGAGGGAATAAGACACACAAGAAGCAGCAGACAGGTACACACTGACACAATTACCCTAAAAAGGAAGAAAATAAAAGTTAAAATTCATCAAACTTTTACGAGAATTTCCAGTTTTAAACAGGCCTGTTGTGTCATGGCCTACTAGCTATAGAAATAGTGTGTGTAGGCTGCAGGTGAGTGTAAGCTATGTGTGTGTGAGTGTATGTGAGCGTGCACATTGAGGTGTGTGTATAAAAACATATGATAAAGGTACATCCCCCCATCTTTCCTCCAGACATGTAAAAAGTCTTGCTCCTCACACAGGCCTGGAGACTGGCTGAAGCACTGAGCCCACCGCACTCGGCGCTAATCTCGCGAGAGCGGCCCCTCACGGCGGTGCCTGGGCGATGCGATGCTGTTGCTGTGGGTTTGATTGACAGGAAACATGTCGGTGTGGTGGGAGCGAACCGGGATGCAGCTGCTGCCAAGGGAGACAGGGAGTACCTGCATCCAGTCCACACATCAGCACCTTTAAAACCACCAGGCTTTCCCCACAGATCCGTGTGCTCATGATGCGCTGCTGAACCGCTTCTCTTCTCTTTTCTTTTTTTTTTTTTTTTTTTGTAAAAAAGCAAACCCATCCATTTGAAACGAAGGGGCACCCAATGGATGCTGTGGCGAACCGTGTCGTCCCGCTCGGTATCTTCACATTGTGTTTGATTTAGCCTCCAGCCAGAGACACCTTGATGAAACAGCAGGAACTACGAGGACTGTTGCAATGGAGTCGACTCTCTCACGGCTCAAACCGCGTCTGTAAACCTACAACATCTCGTTTCATGGCGTTTTGCAGGTTGCTCTGCTCCGTGGGCTTCTCCACGTTTCTTTCCTGAATTATTATTTTTGTTGTTGTTTTTTTTTTTTTTTATTTCAAAGTGCAAAGGGAAAATAACGACCACTGCTCGCAAAACTATGAACGAGGAGATGACAAAAAGCGAGGAGCAGCATCTGAGTTTGCAGAAAGCCTTGCAGCAGTGCGAGTTGGTGCAAAATATGATAGACATAAGCATTTCTAGTTTGGAGGGTTTACGGACCAAATGTGCCACATCCAACGACTTGACACAAAAAGAGATACGCACGCTGGAGGTAAGCACCGTTTGAGCGCAATGACTGAATTTCTGCTGTGCATCTTCATGTGAATCAATACGGGGGGCTGCCACCGTCTGTTATTTATTTCTAGGCCACCGCATATTTTTCAGCGCTTTTTCCTCCAAACTGCTTTTCTGTGCTCGCTGTCGCCGCCGCATCAGCGTGCACAGATCCCTGCCAAAGCCCACTGCTATCTGTTTTGTGCAGTGCAATAAATCAAGAGGCTATACGGGGCTGCAGTGGGCTGTTGGAGACTTGCGCATTCTGCAGGTGGCGGGGAGAGAAGGTGGCTCTTCTCCATCAGAATAATATGTGAGGCAGCCGCGGCCTATAGGCAGCCCGTGTTTACAATCCATTACCAATATGCCAGGCTGCGCATCTGTCCTCGCAGCGCATCCAGGCCCCGCTGTTATGCAAGGCGAGCAGATTACTGAAATTGTTACAACATATCGTTATCCGTTTAATTGGCCCGCGGGGTATTCCGTAAATTGCGTTACGTAATGGCCATAATATCCCGGTGTTGTGTTTGAGGTATCAGACTGTCCGTTTTTAGACCACTTAAACCAGTCAAACGCCCCACCTCCCCTCCTTCCACCAGTGAGAGGCTGTTACGGGACATGAAATAATGCCATAAAGTGCGATAAGGTCACTGAAAACTCAGCAGACAGCCCAGCATTAAGGGCCTGTAAGAATGTTATGGTGATCCCTCAGGAGATTAAAACAAACACCATTAAGTGCGATAAGGTCGCCATAAACTCTGCATTGAGTATCTGCGTGTGCCATCAACACACTTTAGGTCCCAGAGGGGAATGTAATTGAGATGTTATATAAAAATAAAGTCACTTATGAGTGCCACACACTAATCCCAGCCCCACAGGAATATCTGGATATATAACATATATAAACATATATAAACACATATATTCAAAGCTGTGCCTGAGCTATCAGCTGCTATAGAGATGAAGTTTGTAACTGTTGCACAGACAGGAATCCAAGAGGAGAGACATCTAATATTAAGTACAAATGTGTTGCCAGCAAACAGCAGGCTACAGTATGAAGATGAATGTTCACTGAACGCCTTGCAAAGCATCATGGGTGCTGGATCATTTGTTGCAAGCATCACAGAAGTATTCTTTTTGTGTTACAGCATATTAATATCAGGAAGATGGATCATTGTGGATGGAACTGGTTGTCAAAACTGAGATAAAAAGGATGGATTTTGGATGAATCTTGAGCATTTCCCAAAGATAAAGTAAACATACCTGGATAGTATGTTCAGGTTTTTTAGAAAGTACATATTGGCAAGCATATGTGTAGATATATCTGTACCAACTGTGGTGCATGTCTGAGGGACTTTACAGAAACTATTTGGTGGTTAAAGGGGGTCAGGCGGCACGGTGGTGCTGTGGTTAGCATTGTCGCACTGTCCTGGTTCGAACCCTGGGGTGGGGGGTTTGCATGTTCTCCCCGTGTCAGCGTGGGTTTCCTCCAGGGTGCTCCAGCTTCCTCCCACAGTCCAAAGACATGCAGGTTAACTGGTGACTCTAAATTGTCCGTAGGTGTGAATGTGAGTGTGAATGGTTGTCTGTCTCTATGTGTCAGCCCTGTGATAGTCTGGTGACCTGTCCAGGGTGTACCCTGCCTCTCGCCCAATGTCAGCTGGGATAGGCTCCAGCCCCCCGCGACGCCCAACAGGATAAGCGGTTACAGAAAATTAAAGGGTCAGAAAAAGTGCAGGGTGTTGTAATTTTTTTGGCTGAAGGTAGAATAGTCTGACTTTATAGGGAGCAGGAAGGTCTTTTATTTTTATATTTTCATTCCTGCTTTATGCAAAATCCAGAGCATATAAGTTGTCTGCACACAGTTCTCAACATGGCCAGCTAGCAGCTAACAGAGCTAATTCCATACACAGCGCTAAACAACAGTAACAGTGCTGAAAGAGCGGACAGTGTTAACCAGGGGTAACCAGAGAGTGGGTGCTGCGATTCCTCACCACTGCTGTCCCAATATCAGCACTAACTGGCTAGCGATGAGCTAGCGATGAGCTAGCCAGCGGGGCACACACATGCACTAATATGCACAAGCAGCCAGACCGGTTTACCACAGTAAACCACAAAAATGCTCAAATTACAGCACACACAGATGTACTGTAAGAGAACACCTTTATTCAAATATATCTTTACATAGCAAAAACTGGTTTGAATGCTCTGAGTTTCGCATGCAGAACCTTTAATTCTGTTTAACTTCACCCTTTCTTTACAATAATCTCAAAAGTTGAAATGTGTTTTATTAATGTGTACATGGATGGTGCACATTATGAGCACTATTAAGATATTATCCGTTAGAATGGGGCAGCAATATGACAGGTGCAAACTTGCAGTGTACATTTGCAGTGACACCCATGTGGTTAAAGGGACCTTGCAGAGTTTCTGACCACTACTGGTGCTGTGGAGGGTTTTTTTGTTAATGAGGCAGCATTGTTTGTATCGCTTGTTGTACCAGACTGACATGACACAAGCATGAGGAGTGATGTGAAACACATTTCTGGTTTTGGTGGCTGCAGAGGGCAGTGATGCAGGACAGCAACGTGCCACGGACAGAGAAGAAGACAGTTGTGAGTTTGTGTAGACGAAACAGGTTTTGAAAATGTTATTGATCAGTTTATACTCAATCCATCGAATTGAATGCAGGAAATATAATGCACTGAGGGTGTTGTAGGCTTTGTTATAGTGGAACATCTGGCTTCACCTTCTATACTTAGTGTAGTTCTGTGAAGTGACACTCTCTGCAGCAGTATTTCCTGTCACTTGACACCTTAAACCCTTTCATGGCTTATACAGAGTGAGCAAAGTCAGAATTATCTCCTATCTATGAACATTTTTTCCCTTTGAACACTCAAAAACGATTTCCCATACAATTCATCATTAAAGGTCCAGTGTGTAGGATTTAGCGGCATCGATTGGCAGAAATATGATATTCATAACTATGTTTTCATCAGCTTATAATGAGCTGAAAATAATAATTGTTGTGTTTGTGTTACCATCAGAATGAGCAGTTCATATCTACATGGAGTTCGCCATGTTGTTTCTACAGTAGCTTAGAAAGGACAAACCAAACGCTGGCCCTAATTAGGGCCATTTGCATTTTTGCGTCTGCCACCGTAGCTCTCCAGCAAGCTTCAGTTGGTTTATTTTTGGATGCAGGTAATACAGTGTTTCCATTGAGTTAGTTAGTTATCCGAAGCTATGTTACTGGTCTCCATCAACTCCTGAGAAAATCATCTACCTTGTAACATTCACTAGCTAGGTACTACTTTGTTTCTCTTGTTTGGTGCTGGGCTTGTCGTGCACTGTGGGTTTATCAGTGTTGTTTTGTTATAAACAGATGCCTGCTGCAGCTGGAATTTCAACTTCCGGGTTTGTCTTGTGATGCCATAGAGCCAAAAAAAGACGTTTCCCCATAGATTATAATATATAATAATATAATACATTGTGAAAGAGACGTCTGTAAATCATTAGGTACATTTTGAGTGTTAGACAAAACTTAAAGCCAATAAGAGGCTGCATAGACAGGCTACTTACTAATTGATGCGCTCGCCTGACCGAACTGACCGCAGCTCATCAGGTGAAACAAAGAGTCCACTGCTTCTTCTTCTTCTTCTTTGGTGCATAATTTATTTATCACCGCTACAGTCCTTAATGAAAAACTTGCAAACATCCATGGATCTGTGTCCATAATCCATTCAAATATACACATTTTTTACCATTACATTAAGCAGCGTACACCTGACTTGACGTGGCCCGAAGTTGCGGTAAAAAAACTCTGTGTACTTCCCGTCTAGCAACACCTGTCCCTCAATGAATAGTTCCTACCTGTATTGACAGACACCCATGACAGTACAGTGACCCCCACAGGACAAATTAGCATCCTGACTCATGGCTCCTATACCTGCAAAATCACTTGTTTGGGTATTTGATAATATTTCGAATGTCTAGAAGAGCTGCACAATTAAATCATATTTACTCCCATTCAAGCTAGTGGAGGACTAAACTGGAAGCTAGCCCTTCTGTCTGTAAAAGTCTCGAGTGCGCCTGCTTCATGGTAACCACAGTGTGGAATATCTGGGTAATTTTCTACCACTGAAATTTAGCTTTTTGGCCACCTCAGACACTGTATGCAGTTTCCATCACACATCCATGGTCCCAATTTATGTCTCATCTGTGGTTGCTTTCTTTCTTTCTCCCCTCATAACTGCTTAGAAATCCACAGTGATGATGACTTAGATTTGTTGCAGACCCCCTAAAGCTTTAAATGAAGTAGTGACTGTGAGTAATTTTGCCAAACTTCAGTTGTTCAGCGGCAACCACACAGTGTATCTCTGTGTTAAAGTTTTGGTCTAATACTGATTTGACCAATCTGTACGGTACAGGATGCTACTAGGACATTCACACTAGCTACATTTCTATTATTAAGTGTATGTCCACCAGACAAAATAATAGAAACACCAACATGAATTCAGGTCACAGTGAGATATTTTGGTAGTCACGTACTGTTGTGGGCTGCAATTCTTCTGTTGTTAAATTTAGGCTACAATCCCCTCGGAAAAAAACACATTTCATCAATACCCAGGAACCAATACAGATATGGCTGCTGCAGAAACTTGCTCTGGGTGGAACTGCATCAGCTTTTTGTATTATTTAATTTTGTGAGAGTTTTCTGAGCAGAAACAGTTGGAAGAAATGTTCAACAGAAAGAAACGAGTATTAGAAATAATGCAGAACAAAGGAAAACACACCTAACAGTTGATTCACGAGTGCAACAAAGGAACCGTCTAATCTTCCTCAAATCCTCCGAGTTGGAGAGCTTTCAGGATGGCAGTCCCCTTATTGCCTCAACGACAAATGAGTTGTCCACCAGGGGTTTTGATGAGGATCACAATGACGTCAGCCGTACGCAAAGCCTCCCTCGTTAACCTGCCCTGATCTTTATTGAGTGCTGTGTGTACAGGAGATTCCTCTACGACATCCCTGTTTTCCATCTCTATTATTAACCCAAAGGACCCAGATTGTGCCTCAGACACAATCTGTTAGAGGCGTCGAGCACTGACCTTGCTTTAGCCAAAAGCTTCACCAAGAATAGCAGCCTATATCATTACCTGGATGAAGTGTTGATACTGGTTTCCATTAATATAATTATGCATTGTCGGCGGTATCCCTTGGATACACTGGAATGATCAGCGCACATGATGAATGATGGGGTTTTTTTAGGCTTTTGTAAAGATGCAGACGCATGATAGAGAATGACATGTGATCCAATTATGTAATTCATGTAACAGAAAAGAAGGCAGGTAAAATAAGTGTTGTTATCCATTCATACTCAGGTATATTAGACAGTGTGTATTTATTTACAATGTTTAGTTTTGCTTCAAAGATGGAGCCACACATTTTTACTGTGAAGAACAGGTAAAGCTCTGTAACCAGAAGGTTAAAGGGTTCACTGGCCTTAAAGCAAACTAGGTCATACAAAGTATTGTCCAACCACGTCTAAAGGCTAGGGCCGTCCTGAAGACCATCTTCTGGGGCTTCAGAGCTTTAGTAGTAATCAAGGGCAAATACTCGAAGCAGCAGCTCGAGTGGTGGTGAGGATGCTGAACATAAATGCTCATTATAATGTAGGAGCTTGCAGCTACATGGATGTTTAACCCGGCCTAACCTGGCTGATGAGCTTTGATGCCACAGCTACCGTGGTTGTGTTGAGTTTTGACAGTAAACTGCAGGTCCAGTTGCAGAACAATCATCGTGTTTATTGAAACCACCAAACACAGGTTGAATAAATGTCCAATTTTTTATCTGTCATATAAAATGGAATACACAACCTTGAGCGGTCAAAATCCATCTGCTCTTCCAGGGTGAAACACCTGATGGCACCAGTGTTTTACAGTGTACTGCACAGTAAATACATCCAATGTCCGCAGAGTGAATGACTTATTTGGCTCTTACGATAATAGGTCCCTAATCTACGACAACGCCTGACAAATCTGTGCAACAGAAGTGCACAAACAGCATCATCGCTCCTGCAAATTTAAGATTTGAAATTTATATTTACAAGAGTCAGTGTTTCTATTTACACAGGTTAGAAGCAGTGCTGAAGGCCCGTCTTTGGAGCCGCTCTCCTCCCGTCTGCTCAATAAGCACAAGCTAACACAGCAGCAGTGGCTAACATCTGACACTGAGCTGTTAAACAGTCCCAACAAACTGACACAAACGCCAAAATGGCTCCACTCTGACCTGAAACACCTTCACGACAGCTGTGTGATGCTAATAGTTTAATGTGATTTCACAGAAATTTGTGAATACGTGACCTCTGAACCTCATCACGTGGTGGTGGCACATATTGTGTTGACATTATGTGGTGCATGGCAGCACGGTAGGGTTTAGGCACCAAAACTAGTTGGTTAGATTTGGTTGAAGATTGTGTTTTTTGTGTATATGCAGGCGGACTCAACAGCTGTTCCAGGTGCTGAGCTTGAAATGAGACGATAGAGCGCAGCTGTATACTAAAATAAGATCTTTCCCATTTTAAATAGTAATGTTGCTGCCACAAAAAAAATCAATAAATGGGAAACACTGAGATATACATGTATTTATAATGTCTTTATTGTCATTTCTCAAAATAAATAAATAAAACTGAATATCTGAATCCCAAAATTGAAAAAGGGAATACCTACCCAAGGAACTATTATCTGAATAGTTGAATATTTGGGGTCCAGCCCTACTAAAGGCCCGAGTGTCTATACCTGCTCTGAGTGGCCACACTGTCAAATTCTGTATTAAACTGCATGCCTCCCTGAACTTGGGAATAAGGGTGCAAACATTTGGACAGCCTCTCCTTTAAAGCACAAGAACAAAAACGCTTGAGAGCAGTTGAAAACCCAGCCTTACTTTCACACCTGTGGTCAATTGCTTGATAGAGTAGACATGATTGTCACATGTTTGTCTTATCATCCTTTGAGTCAATATGCCAGACTTGTGAGCAAACAGCTGCTTATTTACACATCCAGAAGTTACGGAGCAACGTTGTCATTTATTTGGACTCATGTTTCATGCTGCCTGGCACATGTAAGTTCAATATTCACTGCATGTCTAGATCTTTTTTGGCCTTTCAGCTGAAAAATGCTCCACTATGTTCACCATCTAGTTTCTAACTGTCTCTGTCTGCTGTTCGGTGCTGAGCAAGTAATGTACAGCTGGATTTAGAGAGTTTTACTGTAAACAGCTGCATGCTGAGGCTGACTTTCCCCAATTTTATGAAGTGAACTATCAAATTGTTGGAGTATTGTGGTCAAATCACGTCTGAAACCATTGTGATCCCCGGCAAGTAAACTTTGCTTTGGTATGCTAAAATTTACAGAAGCAATATTTGAGGTGTTTAAAGGTCCAGTATGTAGAATTTTGGGGTAAATATTCACAGAAAACGAATATGATATTCATAACTGTGTTTTCGTTCGTGCATATGTACCTGAAACTAAGACTCATTGTGTTTTTGTTACCCTAGAACAGGGGTCAGCAACCTTTGCTATCAAAAGAGCCATCTTTGGCCAAAAAAGCTCTCAAATAATCTGCCTGATGCTGCAAAACATATTTAAGTCTTATAATGACGGAAACAGAAAGTCTAAATTTGCCCAACAACATTACTCTGAGCATTTATTAATATGTTTTACCACCAGGTAGATACTCTGCTGTGGGCTATTAATGATTGTTTGGTGCTTTAACTTTGCAGGGGTGGTGGTAAAAGCAAACAAATATGTCCACGCACTGTGAAATTCTCTGTTGTCCTACAAGACTTTTTTGATTGGGAATCCATAGCTAGCTTAGCTAAGGCGATCCAAGACAAGCCATTGCTATTGAGGTTCAGCAAAATTTAAAGGAAAAGGTGGGGTGGTTCGGGCATCTGATCAGGATGCCTCCTGGATGGATGGATGGAGACGGGCCGTATGATGCACATTTAGTTGATAAAGTGTAAAAACATTTTTTTATTCTGTGTATGTGCTACACATTTTACAGCGGAGAATGTAAGAATCACTCAAGGCCTACAACAATGAAAAATGAAAATGTTAAAAAATAGCCATTATTAATTTCCATATAATGATTTGCCAAAGCCACAGGAAGCCACTGGAGAGGGGCAAAAGAGCTGCATGTGGCCTACCCCTGCCCTAGAGTGAGCTGTTTATACCTACATATAGAGCGAGTCCTCTTCCATGGAGGCTGCCATGTTGTTTCTACAGTAGCCCAGAATGGACAGATTAGTCACTGGCTCTAGATCGGGCCATTTGCGTTTTTGCATCACTGTAGTTGTCCAAGCTGCTAAGCACAGGTGAGAGTTTCAGTTGGCTGCAATCTGCAACCTCACCACTAGATGCCTCTAAATCCTACACACTATACCTTTAATATTTGAGGTGTCTGGGCCGCTTCAAGTTTATGAATATGCTCTCAGTTAATACTTTACCCTAAAAATCTGGCACCTATGTCCTATATCTTTATCAGTGCATTGAGAATGTCTCACACATGGAATGAATGTGCAGATTTTAAGTTACATGACTTTGCAGGAAACATGAGTCGAATTTAACAGATCAGATAATGCTGATGTAGAAGTTATAGTCCGTTGTGCATTCAGTTTTTCAGTTTATCTAAAGAAGTCAATTTAGTGCATGTCTCAAATGGGAATGACACAATATAAGCTCCTCTACTTAAAACTTAATGGTTCACTCCAACATTTTAAAAAGTCCTCCCACCTCCTTTAAACATTACAGTGGATATAAATAGATCTTTTTGATTAGCTTTGTCAACTTGACTTTTTCTCCCCTTAATACCTTTGCACCTTTTTGTTTATTTTTCCTTTCAGGTGCAACATAGGTCTAGATCCAACCTTGTCCAACCAGTGTTGACGCAGTTAAAAAGACACAACTCCCGGCTTGTCTTCTTGTGCATGGATAGTTCTGCTTTTGTAACTTGGTGGTGAAAGAATACAAGCAGCGTTATCAGAGGCTCGTCTAGCACTCTGTGCAAGGACAGAGACAGACGGTAAAGATAATAAAGTGTTAGAAACAGATAATTTTTCAGCTTGTGGCGTGCTGTTGTTAGCCTGCTAGCCCTAGCAGCTTATGCTCGTGCACCTGTCCTCAGCACTGTACAGTATGTTCAGTCCCTTCTGGTTTTCGCCACAGCAAGGGAGTCAAGTTTGCCTCGGCAAATCTGTTCTGACTGGAGCTTTAGGATGGCGATGCTGCTCTGTGGTTGGTTTTAAACGTGGGATCAGGGCGTTACCCAGGGTTCCACTGGCTGCATTGTTCTCACTGAGGGGGGCGTCTTGAATGCTCAGTGTAAACAAAACATTTTTAACAATAAATTTCAACTGAATACAATCCAGCTCCATTTTCCCTGTTCCCCCCTCTTACCTGGACAGCTTTCTCATTACAGAGGAGACAGAGAAGTCACATTAAACTTCACAACGTATATAATCAGTTGTTCACCTTGTTTATAACTTGATGTCCATCAGGTCAACCACTACTTTAGAATCATTTTGGTGTCAGGTGCACTGCAGTAATAGTTGCTTGCTAAATGTTAAGTATAAAATAGAATGTATATATATATATATATATTTAATTAAAAAGTGAGGTAAATTCTAAATGGGGGAAAAAAGCTGAAAACATTTGTGAGTTGGTTTTAACAATGAATTTTAAACATGTTGGGCAGGGGCGTGCACAGATATTTTGAGGGGCTCTAACTTTAAAATGAAGCGCCCCTCAGATTTTAGGTGTCACCTGAATATGGCCATTTATCAATTTTAAATTTGTAAATAGTTTTAATTTAATCGTAATAAAACTGCACACTTAGTGTAAGGTTTTTTTTTTGTTTTTTTTTAAGATATTTTTTGGGCCATTTTGCCTTTAATGGACAGGATAGGTAAGCGTGAAGGGGGGAAAGAGAGAGGGGGGATGACATGCAGCAACGGGCCACAGGCTGGATTCGAAGCCTTGTACATGGGGCGCCTGCTCTACCACTAAGCCACTGACGCCCCACACTTAGTGTAAGCTGATATAAATATACCATCTATCTGTGTTTAAACCTGATTAAATTCCTCAAAGAAAAAACAAAGTATGCAAATACTGTGCTGACCTTACTTTACAGTGACTCATTAACTGCTGGTGAAGCCCAAGAATAAGACTGGAGTGGGTTGTATCTAGGTTTGTATGTAAAATATGTACTATACAGAACAATTAAGCAATCTCATATAGATTTTCATGAACATTTTTTTTGGCCTTACCATCCTATATTTCACTATAGCTATTCAGAGGTGTTGTAGTGGGGGGAAAAGTGGGACTGATTACCCAGGACCCCAATGTGAGAGGGGCCCTCAAAAAGCCTGGAATGAAAAGTTTGGTTTTGTTTACAGTTGTTGTTTTTTTAAATTTCTGATTAATTAGTGACATAACTAAAATAAAATTGGCTGAACAAATTGGTTTAAAGACTGAACTTTGTATTAAAAAAAGTGAAAGTTCTCTGAGGCTGCTCTCATTCCTCAAAGGTGCAAAACGGTTCAGTCCGCCCTGCACTAGGATTCGTTTTTAATGCAGCCAGAGTCAAGTAAGTGACTGCATTTGGTTTTGGAGCACCAACGTGCACTGTCGGGTCTTTCCTCAAGAAGGGGAAATCAGGGTTAAAAAAGAAAATACAGAAAGAAAGGAAAGGGAAAGAAAGCAAAATGACTCTTAAAAAAAATAAATCATAAGGTGCATGAGAGTGACATGGAACAGAGGATGGGCGGGGGCCCACAGAGGTTGCTTATGCATAGGGCCCAAAATTTGGTGCTATGCCCCTGTACCTATGAGACACGTTTTACTTGATGACCAGGCTCTCCAACCCACTCTGAACTGGAGCTTTTGGGGTTAGCCCCCCACAAATAGAACTTTCTTTTACAGTATGTTAAAGATGAAACTCATTGACAGTAACTATGTATTGATATCGTAAGTGCTATATCGTAGGCAACTGGACTTGCTTGCGTTTCTCTCATCCAAGAAGCTTCTTCAGTTCTAAATGACTGGTACAAAGTTGCAGGCTATAAATCCTATGTGGGTGGGACCCTTGCAGAGTCGTAGGGGTCACGTGAGCTCTTAGTTTCAGAGGCGTTAAGGTCACAATGTGAGTCGTTGACCCACCTGGCCACCATGTGAGTCAATAGATCCTAACTCCTTCTTGGATGAGAGGCAAAACGTCTTCAAGAAACGCAAGCAAGTCCAGTTGCCTACGATATTAGCACTTACGATTACCATGACCTGGATGACTGAGAATATTCACCGATATGTATAGATATACAGTAATATGCTGTGTATTTATCAGTGATTGAAGTGTTTGTTTTAAGTTATTTAGTATTTAGTTATTAGCCTACTCCTGTCTTAAAAATGCTTTTGAGAAAATAGGGCTACTTCCTGTTAAAATGATTATGTAAATGGTTGCTTGACATACATCACCTGCTGGTCGTCTGAATCCAGCTCCCCTCAGCCGTTTACCTTTTTGCTGTGTCCCTCTTGCATGTAGCCTACTGCCGGTACGTTAGCCAGCTAGTGAGCTAAGATTGACTCATGTAATAGACCAGATTACCATGACGTGACATCACGCTTACAGTGACAATGACTTCTGAGTAAAAAAGCTGGCTATTGATTACTAACTGTAACAGTAAGATATTTAGGTAAACATGGTGGTCTGACATTTTCTGCTGTTCTTATTTTATGTACTTTGTTACTTTGCTATCATCTTTGATAAAGCAAATCTATCGGCACAGAAGCTGTACCATGTACACAGCAAAGTGTATTTTAGACACCTAAAATTATCCACAGCTTTACCTTTACCTACCTTTACACACCAACCACTTGCTGCTACAGTAGACCAACAACTCCAGTATTCTGCTAAGTAAAATGACAGTTTTTGTAAGGGGAGTCTGGTGGCTTTGAGATAACGGCTGCATTCCCTGTCAGAAAGGGCTGTCTGACAGCAAGGTAAAGCAGTCAATATATTCTAGATATAGCGCACACTGCTAATTTATTTATTTATTTATTTTGGTGGGCCTTTTATAGGTGGCTAAAAACAAACTAATTGAGGCAGTGTTTGCTCAGTGGCATTTGATTTAATGTACATGATGTGAGGATTTTCTACGCGGACGTTATTGTAAATAAACATTGTGATTCTGTCTATAGCATGATATAAGGCAATACTGCACAATGTGCTGCAGACAAGGCAAGGCAAGGCAATTTTATTTATATAGCACCATTCATACACAAGGCAATTCAATGTGCTTTACAAGAGAAATACATTAAAATAAAACATTAAAGGAACAATAGATCATTAAAAACAAAAGCTAAAAGCAAGAAAAACAGTGCAGACAATGCATTTAAAAAGCAAACATAAAGCAAAAGCAACAGCAGACAAATATAAAAACAATAGCTACAGATTATCCTAACAATAAATTACATATCTAGTTCACTGGTAAGCTGTAGTAAATAGTAATGAAAATCGTAATCGTAATAAAATCGACTCATGGGCCAGATCTAGCCCCCTGGCCAGTAGTTTGAGACCCCTTAAACAACACTAAGAGTCTACAGGGACATTTGAATAAGATAGTGACTTTGATGGTGATAGAGGCGTTGACACCCTCCATCTTTCATTTGCTCTGACTAAGAAGCAATTACTTTATATATGCTATGTCATGTTTATGCAGTGATCCTGTAAACAAGTAAAAATGGCAGGATATATTTTGGGTAAAGGTAGCATGAGACTGATAGATATTGTAAGAATATGATACACAGATTGAGGTGGACACATTTAGCCAGGGTAAATGTGTGTTTCTCTGTAGGTGTGGACTGAGCAGTCGCCTTATTGGGCAGAGCGTTAGCAGCCGTGGGCAGCTGCTGTAGGGTTTTTCTGCATTCAGAGGTGACTTGCGAGTCCCTCCTCCACTGGTTTCTACTTTGGTATGCACTGATGTAGGCCAGCGCTGTCTAATTTCCAGCAGTCATTTTGTAGGTGTATGTTTGGAATGGGGCCATCCAAATGTATCATCCTTAAGTCTTTAAGCATCACGTCACCCACTGTGGGCCTGGACATTTTTCTACCATCACATCTCATCAGACCAATTGTTTCAGCTCAGAATTGATTCACTACAAATGTGCTTGCTGTAAATCTTGCTTGCTGTGTCATTGGGCTTAAATACAGTCAAAACAAAATATCTCTTTTCTGACATATTGAATCTTCCCTCTTCCTCCGTACCCCCACAGCGCTCAGGTGACGTCAGGGCTTTATAAAAAGGTAGCAAACAGGTACGGCTTTCAAGCGCTCTAAAAAAATCTAATTAATTATGTGACCTGTGATTAATTAATCTGAATTAACCCCATGCATCAATTTTTTGCTGTGAAAGTATTTAAAAAAAAATCAATTTAAATGACGTCCCAACCCTCACCTATGGTCATGAGCTCTGGGTAGTGACCAAAAGAATTAGATGGCACATACAGACGGTCAAAATGAGTTTCCTCCGTGGGGTGTCTGGGCTCAGATAGGGTGAGGAGCTCGGAGTAGAGCCACTACTCCTTCGTGTTGAAAGGAGTGAGTTGAGGTGGTTCGGCCATCTGATCAGGATGCCTCCTGGGCGCCTCCCGTTAGAGGTGTTCTGGGCACGTCCCACTGGTAGGAGGCCCCGGGGCAGACCCAAAACACACTGGAGAGATTACATATCTCATTTGGCCTGGGAACACCTTGGGGTCCACCAGGAGGAGCTGGAAAGTGTTGCTGGGGAGAGGGATGTCTGGGGTGCTTTGCTTGTCCTGCTGCCCCTGTGACCCGGCCCCGGATAAGCAGATGAAAATGGATGCATGGAATTCAAATTACTTTTGGCCTATGTGATGCTGGATTTTGGACACGATTGTCCCTCTGTCCTCTACCACCCAAACTGGTCTGCAGTTTTGCAAGGGAGTTAGTTAGTTAGTCAGTCACAGGTAGTTACTTACTCAGTTTGTGTCTGAACGCCTGGTCGAGTGTGGCTTGATGTCACTGGCTGCTAGCGCTAGCAATAGAGGCTGTTCTAGCATGGACCTCCGAGATCACTGCTAAATGCTTTGCGTTGGGGTGATATTTCAGGCTTGCAGTACTCTGATGGTACCAAAATTCCTTACAGCAGAAATTGCACAGAACGTTGCTCCTATCAACAGTTCCATGTGGGTGTTTTTTAAATGTAAAGGCTCCATTCACGGGGCCAAGCAGCCACGTGGCCTTCATTGACACATCGGGTCAGAGGGCCCCACAGAATGTGTTTAAGCAGTGTTGATTTTTTTTTTAAAGCGTTTTTTTGTTGTTGTAATTAATCATTGAAATTAATGTTATTTTGACAGCCCTAATTATTACATATTATTATTTCTGATGCTCCAATATCCACCCTGCTGAAGTGCAGAGATGAGCAGTGTCGGCTGATTATTAAGTCTAATGTTAGATGTGACGACTTTTTATTTTTTACTAAATGAATCTACAATAAAACATATGTAACAGAGAGATTGGAGATTAATGTAGTGGAATAAATAAAGTGAAGGCAAATTAACCAGGAATTATTCAAAATCTAAAGAAATTAATTTAAAAAAGCTTTTGTCAGTGAACTATTAAAAGATAAACAAAATAATTATAGCACATGTACAATTATGAAATAATTTATCAAAATGTGTTCACATATGTATGTATATGACTTATAAACATATATTAATTATATTAAGTGAGACTTTAAGTCATGCATTTCATTGTATGTTAATATATTGAATACTTTATGTATTTATTGAAGATCTCCCACCTCTGTACATCCTCCTATTTAATGCACATTTGTGTGTATGTGTATGCTTGTGAGTTTGTGTGTCAGCATGTGTTTGCCTGTTATATATATTACATCATTTGTGGAGATGTGTGTGGGTGTGTGTATGTGTGTATAGGCTCTGGTACTTGTTTGGGGGAATTAACATGCTAATGGCAAGTTTAAATTGGTGGCCAGAGGGAGGCTTAGCCATGACTACATGATCCCCAGATAAGTATATGTAAGCTATGTGTTGCTAGGGAGAGTTCATACTATCAGACGTGCTCAGCTTTTTCTGCAGAGTTCATTAGTTAGTAAAAGAGAGGTGAAAGTAACGTGTAACAAAAAGTTAACAGGCTAACCTCATCACTTTATTTAATTTAACAGCTGTAAATGACATAGATTCCCAAAATGATAGACAAACATATTTTGCGGTCAGTGAAAAAATAGAGTACTTACTGTATATGTGACCCCATGACACTGCAGTGAACCCAGCCCTGTCCATTAAGCACACTGTCATCACCTCCTCACTTATTTCTTGCAAGCAGAGGATCACTGCCACTGTCGTCCTCTTTAACATGTACTTACTATGACAATGCACTTCAATTAGCAATACATTTTCAATATAAAATTCCAAGTAATATGAGAAAAATGTGGAATATGAAAACACAAACCTACAAAAAAGGAAGAGGAGGCAGATGAATGAGAGATACAGTGCGCTCCATCAGCAGAAGTCATGTGCCTCTAATACAAACACCTAAGTTGGTATAAGATGTTTATTTTGCATCACTGAGGTCCTGAACTCACAACATCCGCCACCAGTAGCAGGTCTTGATCCTGTTTAGCCAACCATCAGACAACTTTTTACTTCCCCAACCACCAGGGTTGTGATAACATCTGTCAATGTGTGTAAAGGCAGACAGATACACTCCAGTTATGTTACATGTTGCACATACTGCACTCGCAGTCTTGAATGAATAAATGAACCTTTATTTATCCCCGTAGGGAGATTCGGGTGTCCAAAAAACAGCAACAGTAAACGTTAAGAACGATTAATAGATAAAGTTAAATAGTAAATAAATAAGTAAATAGATAAAAGGATAATCGAGAGGAGTGAGACCAGATATTAAAATACTAATACTAAAAAGTCAAGTCCGTGTAAGGAAAGTGCCATGTGCATAGGTCAGTGTGCCAAGTCCATGTGCAGGGTTCGGGTTTAAAGGTGCAAGTGTTCTCCCAGCAGGTAGTCATGGAGCGTCCATGGGCTTCCTAGCCCAGCCGCTCCGTCCTGCATGGGCTCGCCATGTGTTTCAATCAAATCATGTGTTTCAAATCCACACAGCACAATACCTGAGAAGTCATTAACATGTTTATTCTGCACCACCCAGTTCTCAAACTCTCAACCCTCGACACATCGGGTGAGTCATGATCTTGTTGAGCTACCTGCCGAGTGAAAATCCATAGGCTAACCTCACACTATGACTTAAACAATCACCAGGGTTGCATTTAAAGGCAGATTTCCAACTATCCATCCATCCATCTTCTAACTGCTTCATCCTCTTGAGGGTCGCAGGGGGGCTGGAGCTTCCCAGCTGACACTGGGTGAGAGGCAGGGTTCACCCTGGACAGGTCGCCAGACTATCACAGGGCTGACACATAGAGACAGACAACCATTCACACTCACATTCACACCTATGGACAATTTAGAGTTATCAATTAACCTAATCCCCAATCTGCATATCGGGCAGAACATGCAAACTCCGCAGAAGGACTCCCACACCCGGGATCGAACCGTGAACCCTCTTGCTGTGAGGCGACAATGCTAACCACCACACCACCGTGCCGCCCAATTTCCAACTAGTGTTATCAAAACATTTTGATGCACTGTGGGCTGAATTTTTGATAGTTCAAAAAATCTGTTTGTGTTGTTGTGGAGGACAGTCTGAAGACGCTTATTCGCAAGTTGGTGTCAGTTGGTGGAGGAGATAGGTTTAAAGTCAATCAGAAGAGACAGAGGAATGAAGTAAAGTTAATGTTTAATTCAGAATATGAGTGCACAGATTACCAGATGATTTGTGCTGATTAAGATTTAACAGAACTCTTTGGCGCTTGGACACCAGAGGGAGATATTTTGTGACTGAGGGACATCTGAGCGGCAGATGTCTGGAGTCCAGACACTGGTGGCTGCTGACTCTGAGGCTGATGAGACTACATGGTGATGGGGAGGGTACAGCAAGAAAGAACTACGGCAGAGAAGGAACCATATTCAAAATGAGGAGGAGTAAGATGACAGGCTGACAGAGAAGGTGTGTTGCTGTGCTATTGGTTGATTTTCAGTCAGCTGATGACTCAATGGACAGACCCAGACAATGACACCTAGAGATAGTGAGTGAGCATGCGTGCAAGGAGTGAATGGCAGGGTGAGAAAGTAAACTTACAGCCTGAGCATGAAAAGTATTGTCTCCCTGACTGAACTTTCACTAGAGTTTCATTAGTTTTACAATTTTGAGAAAACAGTTTTGCACTTTTGACTGTTGCAGTAGTGCCATCATCAGGACTATTAGCCCTCATGCCAGTTAAGGAAGTTTGGCATAGGATATGTCGGTGAAGATTCTCAGTCATTCAGGCCATGGTAATCTTTCATGGTAATCTTCAGTTCAAACGGACTGGTGTGGAGTCAATGTTCTTTTCAATTCCCATACCAGTCGAAACGCATTCTTCCAAAATTGATAAGCAACATGTCGGTGAAGATTCTCAGACATCCAGATCATGGTAATCTAAAGTACTATAGCGTAGGCAACTGGACCTATTTCAATGAATAACGTTCCAGATTATTTGACAGTTGGGTTAATTTGTTCAAAACAAATTAGAGACACATCTCTGACTTTTTTTGGGCACAAACACACGCTAAACATGTGAATGAAATGTTTACCTGGCAGCATCATTTAAAGGTTGAGTAATGGTGTTAATACTGCGGGGTTATGGTTAATCTGATTACGTCCTCACAGGATCCAATACTGTGATAATCAGGTTAAATATTAGTGTGCAGTAATGTGTTCCTCAGGCTTGATAATAAATACAGTTTTGAAATGACCGCATGTATCAATCAGAAAGTGTGAATACAAGTTAAGTTTGTCAGGGACATGATGTTTCCCCTCTGACAACTTCAGTAAGGATTGGAAGCATCTAACAGATGTATTATAGTTGCACAAATAATAAACAGGTCGGTGCGAGCCACAGAAAATCGTTTCCAAAACTGTTGGGATTCAGTGTCTTGCTCACAAACTATTTGGTAGAATGTATACTTACAGCCACATGGGAGTTTAAAGGTCCAGTGTCTAAGATTTAGGGGGATTTAGTGCCATCTAGTGGTGAGGATTGCAGATTGCAACCAGCTGAAACTTCTTCAGGTTAGAATTCTGTCAGTGTTCATTGTTCAGGAGTCAATGGGGCACTGCAAATTATCATTTTGCAATAATGTATACAATTGTATCTCAAAATGGCTGTGAATGCAGGGCTATGGCTAGTTGCTGGTTTACTATCTACACATTGTGATGAGGCTCCTCTTCACCAAAAAGCCTGCACTGATGACAGGAAGTTTGTTCTATCAGTAGAACAGTAGTCGTTTGCACCCATGTATCTGTACTTTGAAATGAGTCTACAGGAGCTGACCAGTTTAACCACAGCTTTCAACCACTAACCACTGAGCTACTCCACTGGAGTTAACAGCCGCTGAGTGATGTTAGTAGTGGTGGCTGAGGGAAAAGAGTGTTGCATTTATCTCCCCTGCACTGTCCAAGGATGTCAGTGACTTTGCAGGAAACAGTGAACGTCTCTGACTGTGAGACGACTGTACTGTACTGTCCATCTGAAGGGTGGCAGATTCATTTTAATGTCAGTGTCATATTTCAAACAACTTTGATACGTGGGACTTTTAACAGTTTTTTAGACAAGAGGCAGCAAGTTGTTGTAAAATGAAGTGAAGTCTTTGACGTCTTTATAACTGACCAGCAAAAAAATATGAACAGAAATATTCTTTAAAAATGGCTTAAGTTAACCTTAAGTAATTAAGATTAGTACTAAGTGTCACCTGCTCTGAATCAGTAGACTGGCATCTTGACTCTATTCACTTTCAGAATTTATGATTCATAAGTATCTATTGGGTGCAATTATTAAATTTTGTGTGGACTTCATCGTGCACATAACTGTACATATTTCTCATGCTTACTTTTATTCTGTTGTTGTTTATTCTATTGGTGTATGTATTGTAGTTAAATTTCACACTAAAAGGGAATTTATACCTCTGCGTTGAATCAACGCTGTAGCTGCGGCGTAGCCTGACGTGCACCTCCCCAGAAATGTAACTACGCGTCACGGTGACACAGACCTCCTGTCTGTTTCTGTAAGCTGAAACCATTTCCCTCAGTGGAAAGGGAGCTTTTATTTACTTGTATTTCACAGATAAGAAACAATAAATTGTGAAGACAGTAAAGACTCCACAAAAATATCATTTCAATTCATGTGTGTGATTTATCCTGGCTTCATATGAGCAGAGGAAATCTCTGCTTGTCGCTAGGCTAATTTATACAATGTAAAATAGGCTGGCGCTAATAAAGTTAGCATGTTGTATTTGTGGGGAAAATGTGTTTAGTATAAGACCGTTGTTTTGTCAGTGAACCTTCGGAGACAAATTATGTAACGTTACCTTTGTTAAATGTTGCTGTTGTCCCTGGTTTTATATGAGAAGAGAGACAGATCTCTAGCTGCTAGGCTAAGTTATACAATGTAAAATGCCATAGACAGTCTCAGCACAGTGATGATATATATTTTCTTTTAATATTCTATATCTTAAGCAGTAGTTTTAAACACTGTAGCAAAAGGAAATTTTAATTTATCTCATTTATTTTAATGCACATTTTCATTGTTTTATTTTATTTTATTGCTTTATATTTACATACTTCTATTTCATACTCTTATTCTTACTTTGTGTAATTCTCTATTCTTTATATCGTAGGGACTGTAAGGAATCACAATTTCCCCTCGGGGGTCAGTCAAGTATTTCTGATTCTGATTCTGAGAAATGTGATACCTTTTTGCAAACTTAATATTTAGTAAATCTTCTTGCTTTCCATAACAGTACGCCTTTCTTGCCTTGATTTTACAGCATGCAGAAGGATTTAATACCGACCTCATATAGCAACTTAATTGATTATTGGGGTTCTATTTATTGTCAGTTTTGCTTGTGATAAAACATGTCAGGATTACAAGTTAGGCCCAGATATGTATTTCATGTTGTAGTACCGAGGTGAAACAAGTCAATTTATTTAAAACGATACCCAGTGTTGCAATTAAAGATGTTTTTTTTTTTTGTGTTCACTTTCCCTGGTCTGCATCAGATTTTTGTCTCTTCTTTTCAGTTGCACAGTACTAAAATACACACCGTTTTAGTTTTGTGCAGTCCAGTTGTATTCATTATGCATTAAAGAAAGCATCATGTATCAGCAGCCCTCCCTCACTGTGTTTGTTCCTCTTGTTCTCAGGGGAAGTTGGTGAAGTACTTCAGCCGCCAGCTGTCCTGTAAGTGCAAAGTGGCCTTAGAGGAGCGCAGTGTCGAGCTGGAGGACTTCCCTCGCCTCGGCCACTGGTTCCGCATCGTCAACTTGAGGAAGGAGGTCACACAGGTAATATGTCTGAATAAAAAAGATGCTCGTCTTTATCTCCCATATTTACAATGTGAGAATGTGAGATAGTATTACTCAGATTACAGTTCTGGCATCAGTACAGATGTACAGAGGGGTGACAGAGTGGTGTCTGACAGAATCTCTCCTACACATCTGATGACTGGACATATCATATTAACATAATTTTCATAATCAAACCATCCAGTGACTGCTTGTGTCTTTTATGGACCGTTGGTTTAAGTCTATCTTCCGACAGAACAGCTGGTTGAATTTCAGCCTGCATGCACGTTTGCCTGCTGTCTGCCTGCTGCTGTTTGAGGGTGACATAAACTTTCAAATAAAAGCGTATCCTAAAGATGACGATATGGATGTTTTCACTTTGCATTGATGATACTGGATCGTTGATTACTGAATCAATATATTGGTCCAGATCGATGGATCGTTACACTCTTCTTAGTTAGTTTGTGACCCACCCACCATGTTGGATACAGTTGACTGAAGTCACACTAAAATATGTTTCTAAAAACATCTGAGGTGAGAAATAGACAATGCAGTAACAGAATCTTGATTCATATTTGATCAGCGCTGCCTAGTTTGACAGTTTGACCGCAGTTCATGAGCAGTTATTGACATGATTGACAGCTGCATAAAAGACTCCTCGGCTCTGATTGGTTAATTTTATTCAAGCGCAGTGGATTCTTGGAGTTGCCAGTAGAAGCACTACGAGGAGGAGGAAGAGGAGGAGGAGGAGGAGGAGAATGATTTTTTTCTCACAGATTATCTGTCATGTACTACTTTGTGGATGTAGTGACAGTTTCAGGAAATATGACAGAGTTATTTTTATAAAACTCACCAACTACAGCCTTAGAGCTTTAAAAGGACTTGATTTCCAGGCATGTCGTGCTTGATTGGCAGGTGTCTCAGCACATTATGGTCACCTACGTGTTTGAATTTAACGTATAGGTTTCTGTCTCATAGAGGTAAACCTAAATCCATGCTTTAAAATGAAACGGACGAGCCAGCTTTTTCACAGCCCATGACCTCTTTCCACTCTGAACTGACCATAAAACACAATTAAAATGTTCTACACAATTTCTTTTCATTGACATTTGAGGCTCCCAATGTGTTGAGTCAGTCAGTGCATCCTAAACCAAGTGTTCCATAAACTGATATGAGATCTTAACGATGTGTATCTGTGTCATCTGTTTGCCTATGTGTGTGTTCTGCAGGAGATGAGCCCGGGTGAGGTGACCCTGGAGGGCCTGCTGGAGATGAGCGAGGAGCAGGTGTGTGAGCTGCTGCAGAAGTTTGGTGCCAACGAAGAGGAGTGTGCTCGACTCAACGCCTCCCTCTCCTGCCTCAGAAAGGCCCACCAGCTCGGTAAGTGCACACCCAAAACATGCAGAGACGAGCTGACAGAAGCACACACACATCCAAAGAAGCACCTGCCTGTAAATATCCTTAAAGGGATAGCGTCCTGTAGAGTTATCACCATTTACTTTACTATCTGTAAAATTTTAAACTAATTTGCTTTGAAGTTTTTCAAATAAAGGTCTGCTTAACTTTAAATTATCTGCTGTGCAAGATAACAAAGACAGTCTTTATGAGGAGACTTTTTTTCCACGTTGCTTTCCTGGTATTGGTGTCAGGTGACAGACAATAAGTGGAACGTAATCACACAGACAGACAGAAACAAAATAAAAGTTAATGTTTATTGTTGGTAATAATCTTACTATAGAGTGTATTTTTTGTACGGTACAAAAATGAATTAATGCAGTTTTGTAATATGTAAAAAGGACAAACTAGATGATGGTACAAATCTGGGGGTTTCTCCCTAAAAACTAACTTGTGTGGTTTATATCTTTGCCATCAATTTATTTTTACAAGAATTTAAAATCTCATGTCTTGCTAGAGGCAGACAGTAAACCAAAATGATCAGTAAGTCGCCTTTTCTAATCATCTTTTTTTTATAAAGATATATGATTTTTTTTTTTCCACAAAGAGACCTTTGTGAAAAATTCTCTGTGGTGCATTCAAGGACACTCTGACATTTGAGACTCGACAGCCAGCTGCTTATTTTTGTTAAAAGTATTTTGAGGCATTTAAGTTTAGGGTAGAGAGCTGACAGGAAGTAAGGCGACAAAAAGAGGATGACATGCACCAAAAGTCTTCAGCCGGACTCTATAAACATGAGAATGCACTTGAATTGTCAGTGTCTTGAACCTGTAGGTCACCAGTATGCTATAATAGCAATTTATTTAATCAACTCACTTGTGCCCAGAGACTGTATTTAGTATGATATGGATATTTGCAACATTTGTACTGATTGGTCTTGGAATACAGACTCACTTTGTGTAGGTGACTAACAATAGAACTTTTACATTTTTTGATGACATTAAAAGTCACATTTTAATCAATAGTCAAAGTCAGGATTACTGAAATATGATGGAAAATGCCGACATAATTTTTGTAAATGGTGGCATGGTGGTGCAGTGGTTAGCATTGTTGCCTCACAGTAAGATGATTCCTGGTTCTAATCCAGGGTGGGGGAGCCCTCCTGTGCAGAGTTTGCATGTTCTCCCCGTGTCAGCGTGGGTTTCCTCCAGGTGCTCCAGCTTCCTCCCACAGTCCAAAGACATGCAGGTTAATTGGTGACTCTAAATTGTCCGTAGGTGTGAATGTGAGTGTGAATGGTTGTCTGTCTCTCATACGGAAAATGAATGAATGTTTATAAATGTCTTAAATATGAAAAGTTTGTTTGCACACTGCATATGTGTGTGTATTTTTGATATTCAGAATGTTACGAGTTCATAGATACCAAACACGATTGTGCTCTTTGTGGTTTATGATAAACAACCACTTCCTTATCATACTATATTTAGTCTTTGAGCACATGGGACATTTTTTTTGTCTTGTAGAACAACCAGTAGCGCCATGTGCCCAAAGATCAAATATAGTAAGATTAAGAAAGACCCACTTTTTAGCCAAACCATTGAGCGATTTTGAACATTTATTTAGATTTGTGCTTTGACATGCCAAAAAAAAAAATCTAAATTTCAGTTGTAGGCATGAATAGGCTGCATTTATAAACTAAATTTTTCTACTTGTTTTCACAACAGTTTACAACAATGTGTTTACTTACTGCTTCTCCCCTTGGTCTGATTTCTCAACAACATAGTTTATTAATTCTTTACTTTTGGCAGTCAACTTGCATCAATTAGCTGTTAGAGCGTCCTTAAACACACCATCACTCTAAAATAATGTTTCTTTGACAAATAAACAAAGTGAGTCTAACTGTGATGTATTACTCATGTCAAATATCTGCAATTTGATTTGTATACAAACTGAAATAAAAACAGGAAATCAATCTTAAAATCTACACCATGGTTTCATGATGTGAAGTATTTGCAATGTGAAGGTCCTGAGATAAAACAAACAATGATGGTGTTGTGACGCACAATCAAAAAGCAGGAGAAGGATGCTTGTTTACATCCTACTGTATTAAGTAACAGCCAACGATTACCTCATTATCCTGCTCTGTGAGATGTGTGTACGTAGCATGTGTGAGAGCTGTTATGCAGTTTTGTAATGAATTCAGAGAAGGAGAGTTGTTTTTGAGATACAGATGACGTGATGACATAGAACAGGAGCGGAGAACAGCTGCCTGTTCTTATGTGTGTATCTATAGTCAGGGACGTTTGATTTCAAAGGGCTTTATTTTTCAGTTAGCCTTACCTAAGGTGGAACAAAACACATCCATGTTTTTTCATGATCTTTACATGTCCCCTGTATGAAACGGATAGTCGAACCAACAATATTTAATTCACTCATTTTCCATAGCTGCTTATCCTGTTAGGGGCTGCAGGGTGGCTGGAGCCTATCCCAGCTGACACTGGGTGAGAGGCAGGGTTCACCCTGGACAGGTTACCAGACTATCACAGGGCTGACACATAGAGACAGACAACCATTCATGCTCACATTCACACCTTTAGAGTCACCAATTAACCTGCATGTCTTTGGACTGTGGGAGGAAGCCGGAGTACCCAGAGAAAACCCACGCTGACATGTTGAGAACATGCAAACTCTCCCCCACCCTGGGGTTCGAACCAGGAAACCTCTTGCTGTGAGGCAACAATGCTAAACACAGCATCACCATGCCACCTCAAAAATATTTTATACACCAAAACACAGCAAAAAGTAATGAAATGGATAAATACATATACAGTATTCTTGGTCAAGGTGCACGCTTCCCGAGTGCCCTTCTAGTTCCCTATATCATTTGCTACAGCTTATAAGAAACAAACACCATTCCCACTTCCATACCGTCAGAATTACACACATTAGTGTGTGCAGTTCCTTCTGTTTTGTCCAATACTGCCATCTGAAAACTACAGACATTTATAGTAAAGATGAATCCTAACAGTGACAGGGATGACAAATCAGTTAAAACAACAAATAAAAACTTATTATAAAGAATGTAAAATATGTAAAGTCAATATAAAATCAATGCTAATCAAATTTTGATAATGTTTTACGCATGATAGGTGAGATAGGAGCATTTAAGGGGGAGAAGGGGGTCGTCAGGGGTTAGCCGAGGTCAGCGAGACATTACCGCTACCCGCTTGGTCTATCTCTGGTGCAGCTTGGCATGGCATGGCGCGTCTAAACTGACAATGGAAATGCAAATGGCCGCGGCCAGAATCGACACTGGAAAAGGCCCTTAAGTGACACCTTAAGATAAGATAATCCTTTATTCGTCCCACAGCAGGGAAATTTGCAACATTACAGCAGTAAAGAGATAGTGCCAACAGAAAGCATTAGTAGAAAAAAATAAAATACGAGGCCGTGTATAAATATGTAAAGTAAGTACAAAAACACAGCAGTATAAAAACACAAAATAATAATAAGGAAGCATTAAAAAGAAGCAGAATATAATAAGGAGACAGACTGAATTACTGATTTTACATTATTGACCGATGGAAGTATGGATATTGCGCAAAACTATACTGAACCTGAGTGATTCATTGTAAGCAGTAAAGCATAAAACGAAATACAATAATAAATAGACAGACTGAGTGGCAGACTTTTGGGGCGGCAGTAGCTCAGTCCATAGGGACTTGGGTTGGAAACTGGAGGGTCACCTGTTCAAGACCCCGTCTGGACCAAATATGGAGCGTGGACTGGTAGCTGGAGAGGTGCCAGTTTACCTCCTGGGCACTGCCGAGGTGCCCTTGACCAAGGCACCGAACCCCCCAACCCCTCACTCTGACATCTCTCCACTTAGTGCATGTATAGGTCCTGTTTGTGCATGTGTGTGTGTAATTGACAACGAGTAAAAAAAATTGAATTTCCCCTTGGGGATTAATAAATTCAGATTAATGTGTTTGTTATAATAATGTAGATATAGTATATCTAGAAAAAAGCTTTGTTAATAATATAATCCATACATCCACATACTGAACTAAGACTTACGTTACATTCAAGGTTGCCGTTTATTATTTCACTGTACAAAAAAATCATGTCACCAAAACCGTATATTTATTATGTTTCTCTTTATTTAGATTTAGATTTAGATTTAGATATACTTTATTAATCCCTGAGGGGAAATTCAATTTTTCAGCTCTGTTGTCATACACACATAGGCCCACACACATGCACAAACATGCATTTAACAGAGAGATGCCAGAGTGGGAGGGCTGCCTTGGACAGGTGCCCTGGGCAGTTAGGGGTTGGGTGCCTTGCTTAAGAGCGACCGGGCAGTGCCCAGGAGGCAAACTGGCACCTCCTCA
Organism: Epinephelus moara; assembly: GCF_006386435.1. Lineage (NCBI taxonomy): Eukaryota > Metazoa > Chordata > Actinopteri > Perciformes > Serranidae > Epinephelus > Epinephelus moara. The sequence continues at coordinate 36,560,724 of NC_065513.1, read as the reverse complement.
ACTGCCAGTCCAGATTCCGTGCTTGGTCTGTGTGGGGAATTGAGCCGGCGACCCTCCCTATGGACTGAGCTACTGCCGTCCCCCCTCTTTATTCATGGAGTATCAAAACAAGTCCATAATTTACAGCAGCCATCATCTGTAGTTTGATGCATGTTATGTGTTTATGATGCTGGCAAAAGGGATGTATCAAAAAAAACCATCACCATATTTAACTCTAACTCGGCTTCATTAATTAAAATCCATCAGATCGTCTAGTTGTTTAATTGCCATGACCTATGTATACAGTATACTGTAATGCTCCTCAGTCTTAGCTGTGGTGTTACTTCACTGCCAGCCCTCAGACATAACTTACTAAATACACAGTGTGTTTCTGTAGGTGGCACTGTTTCCTCCACATGTTCAGCCACAGTGGGTCTGTTCTTCTTTTACTCTTAACAAACTGTAAATGAAGCTGAATCACTACTTGTGTGCCAGCAGATAAGACACCGCCTGTTTAGAGCGACAGCTGTCATGATGTCGATACATCACTACCAGGTTATAATGAATCACTGCTGCAGCAGTCATTGATGGCAGTTTAGCATATTTGTCAGGTGTTACTGTGAGTGCCTGTGTCACAAAGTCATGTGATTGTGTAAAATAATGTGCTATGATTTATGTGAAGCAGAAAGCCAAGTAGAAAAGTCAGGAAACTTCTGCTCGTTTGACTTCATCTGAAAAGTGCACAGCTTTTACTTTTTTACTTTTTACTTTGTTATTATTATTATTATGCTTTATGTCATAATGTATTGGTTATTATAAGGGTTTGTTTTTTTCACTAGGATTGGACAATTTTACACCTTACATCTCTCCATCTTTATTAGTAGCCCACAGGGGCTAAATGTTATCACATAAATCCATCCACATTCAACCTGAGCAGATCTTTAATCAGCCTGAAAGCAGCTGTGGATGTGCAGGGTCTTTAATACAAACCCTAGTTTAATCAATATATTTATTAGCGCTGTACTGAGTGTCATTTTTTGACATTTGAAGCTTCTACTGAGGTTTTCAAATGAAACTGTGTCTGTCATCATAGTTAATGACATCAAAAAAAAAAAAAAAAAATCCCCGAACAAAATCCATAATTTGAAAAGCGAGCCATTGGATTCAGTTTTTTAAATGTAATTGAATCAACTTTATTTAATGAATACCTGTAATTTATAGTGCTGTTAGATTGCTGCGACTGCCCTGTTATTACACATGTTGCAAGCAGGAGAGCAAAAGAGTTTTTGACTGCAGTGAAAGAAAGCTAAAGCCAACAAATATGAAATTGAAAGTTTTGAATATTCAACTTAACAATGCTCTGGAGTTATTAGAAAAGTTGGATCACACATGTTGGAAACAATCGTACGCAGCCACCACTGGAATCTAATCCTGCAAATAGAATAATACTAATACATTAATGTAGCTTTATCTTTATGTGCAGCTGTGCAGAAATACTGAGTTTAAACAGAATTAATAGACATGGAAGAAAAGCTGTGCAGCATTTGAATGGTTTTGAATTTGAATGTCGATGTTAGGAATGAAACTCCAAACTATTCAAACTATTGGCACAGCCCTAATATTTATTCTGTCAACCTGTAGTGATGCACGTTGGTTCATCTATAGAGACCCACTAACAAAGACGACCAGATGATTGTTGTAGGTGTTAAAATCTCACGACATACAAGTTATTGTTTATTTCTACCTTGAACAGAGTTTTTTCCCCCAAGTTTTTTTCTCGAATTTCAAGTTTCCTAGCAGTACATTGTCAATATGTAGTCAAATTGAAGCGTAGATATTTTTGTTTATTAATAATTCAAAAGACAAATGAATGAAACTCCATGTTGTGCCACTACATCAGCTGTGATGGCTGGTATATGAAGCCTTTGTCCAACCTCTCCTTTACATCAAAGTAAATACAAAAACAACACCTTTTGACCTCGTACTGATAAGAAACTTGAATTTTAAAACACGCTGACTTGCAGTCTTAAAGAGGTATTTCACTGCTGGAAAGATGGTCTCTCTCTTAGTATTTTCAGCCTACGTTTTTACAAATCAGAAAACAGTGTGGCACTCACTTCCTGTTCACAAATTCTCATATTACAGCTAAACAGTGCAGTAAAATATGGTTGTGACGACATTATAGGCAGGAAATAGGCAATATAGTGACATAATCTTGATTTCAGTTTTGTCTCTTGATCTGCTTCTGTACTCAGAGTCTGTGTTGGCAGGCACACGAAAATGTGTAAGTACAATCTGTAGTTCGAGCAGCAGCCTTAAAGCTAGTGAAAATTCAAGATAAGAGAAGAGCAGGGCGATCTGGCTGCTTTTAAGATGGAGGGAGGTTTACCACAGTTCATTTACACATACTACCCATGTTGTTATGATACAAAGCTGGTTGAATATCAGCAGAGTATCCTTTCAGTTTTCCGTGGTCGTAATGTAGCATTACAATGCCAGTAAAAGCTTCCACTTACCACACATGGCAGCAAAAAGCCTTTGTTGATGTACTGTATGTTCATGTGCACGTGATGAGCTACAGTGAAGACTAATTTATTTTATTGAGCATTTATGAGGTTTACGTAATTGTAAATGTCGTCCACAATGAAGCGTATTATAAGGGGTAAAGTAAATGGCTGCATTTATGTAGAGCTTTTATCCAAAGCACTTTACAATTTGTCTCTCATTGTCTCTAATGCAAGGTGCAGGCCCCAATATTGGGAGTAATTTGGGGTTCAGTATCTTGCTCAAGGACATCTCAGCATGTGAAATTGCTGTAGGTGACATTTGATATGACGCATGTGTGAAGGAACCTAAAAGAGAAGAATTTTGTCTCCTGTTTTATTGCCTGAAGCCACATTTTATCCTGTCTCACAGTTGAACTGGTCTTTGTTTTTCTCCCATTATGTGCCTCAGATGGTCGCCCAGTAATTGTCATATTTTCTGTGGCTTTTACAAACTTGCTGAGGCATCTGTTGCGATGCCACAAGTGCATTTCTTTTGTGTCATGGTCGCACACCAGGTGGCGTCACAGGCTGCACTTTGCTTCCAATCTGTTAGGTCAAAGCTTTTGCAATGACACAAATGAACCAGGAGGGGGCAGTAGATCACCACTAAAACTGGGTTGTTGGGTTTAGTAACAACCTTTTGTAAACCCGTTTGATAACATATCTGTTTCTCCTCTACTCCTACTCAAACACACACACACACACACACACACACTGTTCTGTAGCAGATGTCCTTTCAGATGGAAGGCTTTGCTGAATAATTAACCAAATTAACTTGATGAGTAGTTTTTCTTCAATGTGCCCTCAACAAAACTGTGCTTTATTAAGAGAGTGCTTTATTAGAGGAGGTGTAACTTGGCCGTTCTTCAAAGCATTTTTAATTTTTTAATGTAATGAATAAGGATTCAGGTGTTCAGACAAACAGGTCATTTGCACCACAGTCCCAAAAACAAGGCTCTTTGTGATTCTGCAGGTACTCAGTCGTCCTCTCGGAATATTCACACCTTTCTGTCGCCGGTTTGTCAGACTGCTGGCTCGCCTTCCTGTGTGCTTGGTTAACTTCTTTGCTTTCTGTCTCATCGGCTTGATTGGGGATGGAGGCGGATGTTGTTCAGCAAGACAGACAGGCGTCCCCTGGCACCGTCTGTCAGGGGGTCCCAGTCGCCCATGCCGCAGTCCAGCTGGGTTCAGACCAGTCAGGCTTCAAGCATTTCTGGACACCAGCTCTGTTTTGCTGTCACTGTCCAGTACTTTGGCTCCGTTCACACCACATCGAAAACATTTCTCAGTTTTGATTTTTCTCCCCTTGCACCTGGTGTACAGAGTTTTGTTTTAATTAGACTAGAGAATAATCCTGTTTCTACATGGCAGTAACTAAATCCTTTATCATTTATCTGATATACTCTTGACCTTTGTAACCTGAGTCCCAGACCCTCGACGTCAGATATGGATGCACATTGCACCCTTTAGCATCTGTATGAGACACACCAGGCTTTCAAACAACTCTAATGTAAACCATCAGTGTCACTGTTAGAAGGTAGGAGCAATGCACATCGTAAAAAAGAACAGGAAAGTCCGATCAGATTGGGATGGGAGTGAAGGTGGATGTGTCCAACAAGCACAGGATGTTGACCCTGGAGACCGGTGTTGGTGTCCTGTAGAGATTTGTCCAGCTCCTTACTGTCTTCTGAAGCCGTTGCCCTCTCACTACTGGTGTAAAAAAGCCCTGTTTAAGGTGGGAATTTCGCACCATTTTACTACCTCACCGTTCTTTAGAAAAGGTTCAATCGCAAAAGGGGGGGGGGGGGCAGAGTTGTCTCACCGGCAGGATGGGACTATGAACGGGATGGGTACAACGTTTTGCATTTAACGTGTTATGTGTGCGACCCACTGCTGGGAGATTTAAAGTGCAGTTACTCAAAGAAAAACAGCAGCCAAAAATGTCTGCAAATTGGGAAAACAATGGCGTCCAGGAGCTCTTAATCCTTTCGAGCAGAGGGCGAGATTAGTCGCCATTTAACAGGGACGGTAAATGATTGTCACGCCTTGTAATGTCACACTAGAGACCAATGCTCGTACATGTTGCATTCTTTGCACCTCTTCTGTTTCTGGGATGCCAGTATGTCTTCTAAAGTCACACACTGGGGCGGCATGATGCCACCATTATTTGGTTTTGTGAGAAAAAGCAAAGGCGGCCTAAGGAAGGGACGTCATAGTTGCCCTGTCACATGATCTGAAAAAGGTTAAACTGCATCTCACCTTTTTCACTGCATGTAGAGAACTCAGCTGTTATCACATGCCCTAAGCATGGAACATGGTAACCCCTGTCTCTGTCAAAAAATAGTTCGCCTTCCGTTGACCTCCTCCTCGATGAACTTTGACCCCTTCCAAGTTGATGCTGTGGCTAGTTTTGATTGTGCTCAGGTGTTTGCAGAAAGCTTATGTTGTCCGTTTCCTGTCTTCACTCAGCCTCTGTCCATGGTCCTTAACCTGTGTAGTGGTCCTTACAGCATGACATGTCATATTCCAGTTTTCCTCACAGGGGAGTAGTTGTCTTTAGGGTGTAACAAAGGTGAAGGTCTGGTCTCATCATCTCTTTTTACCAAACCAAAACTGGTCACAGCACTGAGTGGGACTGTCACTTCACACAAAAATGCCTAAATAGCTTATAGTACCTCTCAGACTTGTGTATTTGTATTTTTATGTCTTTTTCTACATGATTTTACTTTATGAATATTTATTGACTATGTTTTGTAATCAGCGTTGGATGATTCGGATGGTAGCACTGTAATTTTCATGTTTTTATGGATGAATAAATTGAAGCTTGAATGGCTAGTTGGACACTTGGTGGGTGCATATTTAGGAAAGCCCCCTCAGCTACGTACAAAGCAGCCTACTGCTCGTACACACTGCAAATTTTGAATTAAAACAAATCACCACAGGATGAATCTTACTTTTTTTCTATGTTAGAATTTCTATGTTAAAGGGGTCAACAGGGGTTCACAGCTGACCCCCAAAACCATCTTTGAGGAAGGAGATGGGTTATGATCTCCCCCTATACGATCAACTGTTATCAAATGTTACCGAAGCTCCATATATGGGTCACACTAAGCAAACTCTGTACACTGGAAAAGACCACAAGATGTGGTTGGAAGCTCCAGTTATATCCGTTATATTTCATTTTGTCAAACATATTAGTATTATATCAAGGGTTACATCTTGTTTGGACAAAAACTGCCAAAAAAAAATCCTCTCTGTCCTCTTTGTTGTTTTATTTCTTCACTGTTTACCTCTTCTTCCTCTCTTTTTCCTGTCGTCCTGCTTATCGTTTATCATTCTGTTCTCTGCCTCCTCTCTTCTTCCGTTGCCTCTGTGCTCCCCTCCCTCGCTCCTCTTTCCCTCTCCGGCTCTCCAAAGGCAGGGTCTGGCCACACAGAGCCACTAATAGGCTCTCTAAAAGGGGGGCTGGCTAGAGACGTGTGAATGCACCACAGCAACATGACCACTTTCAGCCTAGAGAGAAATACAAGCTGCGCGGCAGCGCTCTTCATATTCTTACCCAGATGGAGCTTGGAGAGGGAGATATGTCACTGCTTCAAAACATCATCACATTTGCACATCTGTGTGTGTGTGTGTGTGTGTGCACTGTTGGTGTGAGTACCTGTGTGTCAGCATGTATATATGCAAGGGTGGGAGACGTGCATGTGTTTTTAAGGGTTACACAGTCTCATTTATACACTGCTAAGCAAGAGGCGGAGGATGTTCTTACATCTTGAGGCTTTTTAAAGAGTTTAATTTTTCTCTTAAAAATCTGGAGGTTGTTGCAAAAGTACAGATTCAACCAGCTTGAATGAAAGCACAGAAAAGGATTTACAGATTTATGCCACGTTTATTTTCAAAGAAAATATGTTGCTCCAGTTTATGAGTCATCAGGGTTTATGTTAAAATTGGCAGACATGGACATTCATATACTTTACAATCTTGGCAGTTTATACATCACATAACCAGAGCGATAGAGAACATAATACGTGAATGTATGTTGCTCTGTGGTGTAATGGCGGAGGAAGGAAACTAATGCAAGTTAATAGAATTTTTAACTACAGGCTCTTGGGATTGCAGTCCACGAGTTGCAATGAGGATGAGTCATACAATTCGGAGGCAGCCGGTCGGTCCTTTGTGCCGCAATATACACACATTATCCAGCCCGCCCCTCTAGACAAGTCCTCACACACACACACACACTCATACAAACATTTTCACATGGACAATTTCTTGAATATGAGCTCTTCTGTTGATCAGGCTAATAGTGTTGATCTTGAATAGTGCGACAGGTCTTCTCGGTGCCTTTCCTCTGTAATCTTTGATAGTTAAATGAATGTCCCCGTGCTCGGCCTTCAGACAGCTTCACATGCACATAAACACCTAATTGGCTTCAAATGCCATCAGCGAGGCAAAGAGATGAAGAAAGGCAGAGGAGAGGGAGGCGCAGAATATGCGAGAAGAGGAGGTTGGAGGAGAGGAAAGGAAAGTGAAGGAGGCATGTGGGGGAAGGAGGACGTGGAATAACATGAGAGAAAATTAGGGTGAGAAAGAGGCGATGACGACAGGAGGTGAGGAAGAAACGTTGTCATGTCGAGAAGAAAAGAGCAGATGCAACAGGGAAGGAAGACGAACCAGAAGGAGCATTGACCGAACCCCCGTCTTCCTGAACACCCCTGGGTGGTCCTTATTGGCTGTTAATTAATTAGCAGAGTCTAACTTTGAGTCCCACTGATTACACTGCAAGAACGACTACAAACCCTCAACTTAAAAGAGTCCAGATTAAAAAGAGACACTGCATCTATTGAACGCAGCCATTGCCCTTTTCGCCAAATCCTGTTTACAGTGGCAGTAAGATAAACCAGCTACTGTCCCGGTGGCATTTCACTGCCATTTAGCCCAAAGAGGCAACACATCTAGAGGTAATTAGTCCAATTATGAGGCTGTTATCTGCCTTTCTCAAAGCCTCACCGCATGTTAAGATTGCCCCATTAATGGTGTTGGGGTGTGTCATTTGCATTAATCACAGCAGAGGAGAAGCTAAATGCTTCAGGTGCATTGTTTGTTTCGACAGCTGATGTGGAGATGCAGGGTTATTCAGGAGAGAATGGAAGATTGATGACGATGTGGCTCCAGAATTTTGTCGAAAGATATCATTGGTGGGTAGTTACGTTTTCCATTTATTCCATTACATGTACTTAAGATTTTTTTAATATGTTGGACTTATAACTTTTACTAAAGTACCTTTGCAATAAAATTTGTACTTCTACTTCTACTTACATTGGGCTACACACTTCTCGCTACTCTTACTGATACATGTAGCTATAAATAATCTTTATATTCACCTAAACTCACACCCACGGCAGCAATTGTTCGACAGTGAGATGTTATTATGGATCCCACTGCTTTTCTTGGCAAGTCCCGCCCCTGCCGTGCTGTCATTGGATAAAACACAAAACATTGTTTGTCCAATCACTGCGAACAAATTTTAAAGAGCAGGGCCGTGAAATCCTACAGCCCCACATCCATGGGTAAACACTGGGGGAGAGCCGGCAGAGGGCCCTCGACTGTGGGCACAAAACCCGCCGCCCTGCTTTTGGTTCTCTGGCAGAGGAGCAGAATATAGCCGTGGTCAGTGGAGCTTGCTGGAAGCAGCTTAGGGACTGTGGGCCGGAGAAGGCAGTCAGGCGGCTGAGAGTCATGCCACAGCCCAAAGAGCGTGTCGCAGAACCAGAGAGAGGGTGGACGGTCTGCTGGGTCCGTGCCCACGGCTGAGTGCCCACTGCTGGCTATCCACCAGTGTCCACACACCCCTGGATGAGGAGCCTCCAACATGCTCTGCGGGCCACGACTCCCCCCTCACCTGCTATGGCTACCTCATGCAAACATGAACGCCTGGCCAGTCCTAGTGCTAGAATACCTCGTGGGGCATGTCCGTAATAATGCAACAGCAAGATGGAAAGGACAGGAAACAGAGGTGTGGCCCTACCTCCTTCTACGACCCCCTTTCAACTGACGACAGTTCAAGATCATGGCAGATGATGAAACACCTCCATCTCCTTCAAAAGAGGCACGTGCACATCCCTGACCCAACATCAAGACCCTGTTTGCCTATCACACGACCAGGAACAACAGTCATATGATGCGCTTCCTACTTTGTCAGCACAAAACAGAACACGCTGATGTAATAAACTGCATCTAATGAAGTCACTCTTTTACTCCCATTGGAGTCAAAATAATTATAAAGTAACAATACTTTTACTTCAGTACAGTTTCTGTTTACTCTACACACCACTGGATCTCATGCATAAATGCAGCCAGCATTTGCTAATACATGGGAGGAAAGACTGGTCTGTGAGGATTTGTGAAAGGAAAGGTTTGACATTTTGGGAAATGCATCTATTCCTTTTTTTTTTATGTTTGTGGGATGAGGAGATGGATACTGTTTTTATGTTTATGCTAAGCTAACTTAATCGCTTTCTTCAAGCTCCGCACACAAAAGCCGTATTTATCTTGTCATCAAACTCTCGGAAAAGAAGCACATTTCCCAAATGTGAAACTATTCTTTCAAAATATCATTTTTAACTTGTGCTTGTGTCTGAGGTCCTTACAACACAGCTTATCTGGTAAAAACATTGAGGTAGGCAGTTTTCATTTTGGCGTCACTTGGCAAAAATCTCATAATAAACCTTGAGCATATTGTACTTCAAGTGGACTGAGAGAAAACTTCTGCACCTTCTGTTGGCTCTGTTTTGAGGCTTAAGAAAATCTAGCTCACGAAGTAAGACTTTGGCCATCACAGGTCATTTCAGAGAGAGGATGTTCCTGTCGGCTGCCCCCACAAATGCAAATATGTGTGCATGTCCTTTTACTCCAAGCCTGATTTAATGCAGGAGAAACCTGCAGAGAAAGTTGCTATTCCAGCATTGGCAACAACTGCCTACACTGCAAAGCAACCCAAGAAAGGGTCTGACAATAAACGAAACAAAACCTGTCAATATCAGCACAGTGTTGCAGAGATGGAGAGAAAATGTTGATAATACTGCGGCTTCTTTAAGTCCATGTTTATGTAGCTTACGTTAGCAAGAGCCTCAAATCACAGTGTGTCCTCCTCTCTCACTCCCCACCACGACAGACCTTGCTGGGGGGAGAGTGGGCAGCAGCTCCGGCCACAGACACCCAGTTAGCACCAGCAGACACCTGAATCCAGCCAGTGCAAACCCCAGTCCCAACAGCCCAGACTCCCTGCCAGATCAGCAAACTTTATGTTGCTGCCATTACTTAGGTTAGGCTAGGCGCTGCCGCTGACCACCACTATGACACTCCGTGATGTAGGGGTTGCACTGGCTGAATTTGGCCCAATCCCAATACCCCCCCTTATCCACTACCCCTTAGCCCTTGGCCCTACCCCTAAATCTTTCCCTAGGAATTGGGACACCACTCACTATGTCACTGCATCGGTTACGTTCACGCATACGTAACTATTTTAAACAGGAAGCTGAGAGCCATCTACATATCCAACCGGCATCTACAATGGAGTCTCATTCATCCTACCGATCGCGTTTGCCACATTCATCACGCTTCGTTTGATGAACGACAGACGACAGGGGACTTCTGCTAGCTAGCTAACCAGCTAACATTACGAGGCAGCATAGTTATACTAACTGGGTGTTATCGTAATGTGAAAAGTCCGACAATTTTGCAGAACAGGACAGATGACAGACGCCAGATAGTGCGAGCTAGCTAGCTAGCTAACAAGCAACCGGACGACGGTAACGTTAGCTATGTATGAACTTTTAAAGATATTTTTTGGGCATTTTTAGCCTTTATTTGATAGGACAGACAAGCGTGAAAGGGGGAGAGAGAGAGGGAGTGACATGCAGCAAAGGGCCACAGGCTGGAGTCGAACCTGGGCTGCTGTGGCAACAGCCTTGTACATGGGGTGGCTGCTCTACCACTAAGCCACCGACGCCCCTATGTATGAACTTTTTTCCCCGTCTCTTGCTCGGTGGTAGCTATGGCGACGTCTACCCCTCGTTGGCAAGTCAGCATCTGAAATCTCTCGCTCCGAAGGGCTAGTTTCATACCCACTACTCCTCGTATAAGCTCAAATAAATCAATGTATGGGAAATACTGGGTTACTGTATGAAGAGCGTGCATGTACCCATGGTCGTCTGGTGGGAGGGGCTTAGGACAGAGAAGAGGGAACTGCAGGAGGAGGGTCTGCTGACCCCATCTTTAAGTTTGAAGTTTGAGTGTAAAGATGCTTGCTTTACATTAGAGTGTTTTGTAGTGAGTGACATGTTTCACATCCAGCTTCTTCAGGCTCACCAATCCTGTCATTCAAGTGACATTTTCACATTAGAGGCAGTAATCCAGGTGATTTTGAGCAGACTTCCTGCAGAAATGTCTAGTCAAGAGGTAATATTTCAAGATGCACGATTATACCATTTTATATGTAGTTTGACTGAAGAATGAGACATTGATTGCTTTCTCATAGCACCATCATCTTTCTTTATACAGTTTAAAATGAAAATTGTCTGCAAATGTATCAGGATCACTTTGTACTATGATACAGTTTAAATGATACCGAATGCATGTCAAAGAAAAGCAGCAATAAAGTAAAAGAAAAGCAATATTGTAATGTGACTTCAGCAGCGGTGGGAATGCTTTCATAGGAATTGATTGAGCGCAGCAAAGCCTTGATATCAGCAGGCGACCACACTGCTGAAATGGCTTCTAGAAGTTGTGATAAACTACAAGACTCAATGTAATTTTTTTCCCATCAAAGCGCTGCATGAAAAGTAACTTTAAAAACTTACTCTCTAACAAGCACAAGCTACACAAATTAACTTAAATCACAGCTCTCAAAGGGGTTATGCTCTGTCTATGTGGTCTTCATTTCATTTAGCAGCAAGCTTTTTTTTTTTTTCATTCGCCTGAGGCTTTTGCTAAGGTGAGATCATGTGAAACAAGAAATTCATAAGTCAAGTCTTGTTACTATTTTGCTGAAGCAGTTGCTAAGATACTAGTGCGCTTGATGAATTGACTCATTACTTGAAGCAACAGTTTTCATGAGTGTGATTCAACTTCATTGCTTCCCATGCAGAGGAATTTCATGTGGGTATCAGCTTGATAAGCACTGTCAAAAGCGTTCCTAAGGCACGGCTGCCTTGTGCATGAATATAATTACTGAAAGGAAGCTCATTATTTAAATCAAAGGTGATCCGGTTGGCATTTTCCAAAAACTTGTCTTGAAATCTTGTTAGATTTCACAAGGTATTAATTTTGAAATGGAGAGTAGAAATTGGCACCACGTGTGTCAGGTATTAAGCACCTCTAGACCTGACCAGTAAGCTCTCTGTTGCCTCTCACCTACTCTCAGCCTGGCTGGTGTGAACTCTTCACTGGTCGCTGATTACTTTCAGTCGTTCACGCAGGGTCAAGCTGAACTTTTACATCTCTGAGTGGCCTGTTGTGGTTTTATTCCCGCTGACAAAGGAGGCTTGATTGAGCAATCCCATCATCCTTCCCTATATGGATAAGCGGTCTTTTGGGCCCACTCATCTTTTCTGCATCTTGATGTCTGTCTGAAGGGTTTTTAGGGGTTGAGATGTGGACCTGTTAATGTGGGTTCAGGCACAAGTGTTAGCCAGGTCCTCAGGCAGCCACACTGAGGGCAGAGCGACAGCGACAGCTTCAATCGAGAGACCCTACTGACTAATATCTATAGGCGTGAATTACAGCTGTTTCCGGGGTCTAATCAATTCTTGCAAATGTGATCTGTATTTCTGGCAGTCACTGTAAAATATCATGTCTTCAAATGTAAGCTCTCAAGTTTTCCCTTTCACATTTTGTACTTTGACTGTTCACGCAAACATATTCTGTGCAGGCGATAGAAAACCATGTGACATGCAGTGCTGAAGAGCAGCAGGTTTCTGTGACAACCAAGAAAACAGCAGGTTCACTAATAAGAAAGAGCCTTCAGCCAGAGGGAAAGGCAGGAGCTAAGCAGTGACATAATTTGGTTTACTGTAATGTTATGTTTCGGTAACATTTTTTCACAGCCTTTGACATTTATTTTGGCTCTTTGGTGGGTGTATCATGCGTAAAACTATACATACCATAAGCATGATTAGTTGCTGATTCTTAAAGTATTTTTCCAGTTGTAAATTTCAATTTGAAAGTTGATACTATTAATGTTCTCTCCTGGATAGTTTAAAGAGTACTCCACAGGTTAAGCATAGTACTTAACTCACGATTTACAGTTTAAACAAAGATCAAAATCAAATCGTCTCTTGTACAGCATGCATTCTTCTTCCTTGTTAAATCTGGTGCATACAGTGCCCACAATGCAACTTGACTGCTAACAGTTCTGGAAGAGATTGGGATAAGTTATGCTATAGCGGACCTTACTAATGTTGACTCAAGTGACATAGCTTGAGGAAATTAACAGATTTCGCACAGCTCCCTCTGGAGGCTAATTTTTTCTCTTTTTCACAAAAATTGGTGGCGTTCCCTTTAAGTTTAGCGAAGATTTATATCAGTAATACTCAATTCACAGGCCAAATCTGGCCCCTGATAAGGTGTCCTGTGGCTCCCTAGCCAATTTTGTAAATCATAATGAAAATAAATGTGTTCACACTGGATTTTTTTCATACTTTGAACATAGATCCAGTTCCAGTGTGCATGAAAAAGCATGAAAAATAAAACTGAACAAAAAAAAAGTGCCGGCAAGGATCCCCTGGATTCCCTGAAATAGCGTGCGAGCTAAGTCCTCAATGTCTTCAAATCTTAGAAACGCCTCTGCATACACCTCACCTGTATGGGGCTGCTGCATCTGGCCCCTGGCCTCCTGTCATTTTGGATAAATCACTAGTTTATGTTATGGCCATCAGTTTCAGATAGCACTGTTCATGAGAAGTTATGTGTTTTTGGCAGTTTTGCAATTTTTAGCATTCATTTATAGTTCCGTTTGTGGCAACTTGACAGTGGCGCTACCAGAAATTTGTCATATGGGTGGCCAGATGGGGCCACTGAAAATCTTGGGGTGGCACACCAAGCCCAAAAGCCATAACAATATACTGTTGAAGTATATAGACACGTTAAACACTATATAAATAATTGGTGCATTAAGGAATGGCATACTGGCAGACCGAGGTGCACTGAGATGGGTGTGGCAGCGCAGCTGGGGGAGGTGTCGACAGATCCAGCTTGGCACAGTGACAGTTTCGTGCCAAAAGGCTTCGCCGAAGGTGCGCTAAAAGCTCGCCAGCTGAAACCAGGTCTACTGTCAGTGCAGGGGGAGCGCAGCCGGTGTAGTGGAAGTTTGGCTGACCGGCCGACAGTGCGCACATGTCACCAAAACCTCACAGGCAGGTTTCCAGAATGTCAGGCACATTAACGATGCAATAAATACCCAAAAAAACACTATTCAATGCAACTATCTGCAATCAGCACATAAATGTATCTCTATATCGACTGTCCCGTCACATCTGATGTCAGATCAAAGGGGATTGGCACCGTTTGGCACGTTTGGCACGCGTAATGGAAACCCAACCTGATTTGATTAACACAGCTGCAAACTAATGAGTTCACATCCCTCTCAGCCAACCACAAACAGCCACAGCATCAGATAGGGAGTATATATTCAGCATCTGTCATCTTAGAAAAGTCAAAAGAAAAGAAACAGAGTGAGACTGCGAGAGAGAAAGAGAGAGCGCGCGCGCACGAGAGAAACGCAACATTGATTTACAATTGTGGTGACCTCCTCCCAGGCTACCTTTGCATCATCAGCCCGTGGAGGTCTGCTCGCAGTTCCGTATATTCGGACACTGCGAGCTTGGACCTCCCGGACCAAAACATCAGTTTCCTCCTGGGAGAAGTTTGGCTGTCTGACGTTGCTGCTCTCTTCCGCCATGGCGAATTGAGTAAACTCTCATTATGCCTTCACGTGGAGCATTTAAGGGCGAGGAGAGGGGCTCATTTGATTGGTGTGATGTGTGTAAAACCCACCCCACACCTTCTCTCCTCCCTCTTCCCGACTTGCGCAGGTAGGAGGGACGGAGGTGGGAAAGAGGAGTAGCTGCACCAGCGCGCACGGTGTGCCAAACTTGCAAAATCTGCCTGGCCACACCCAGTTGGCGAAGCGCAGGTGCGCTGCGCCTCCGCCTCGCCCGGTCTGCGAAACTAGAGGCCATTATGTGATTCATAGTTCTTCAAATAGGCTGGTTGTACTTTTCCTTAAAAAGATACATAAACTGTTTTAATTTGAAGGACTACGTTGATTGCAAGGAACATTTACTGGTGCAACTTTTCTTAAGTTTTTGGGAGACTTGTGGGTATCTGGAGAACCCATATTCCCTCTTGAGGTGGGAGTTTAAGGAACTTCTTTGAAAATGACCATGCCAGATTCTCCTTTGCAAAAATTTTACCGCTGCTTGTCAAACTCTGTCGACATGGTTGGTACCAATGGATGCCTTAGGTTGTCTAGTTTCACAAGATATAGCATTAGCTTAAAAATGAGAATGCCACAGTCTCTTAGCAACAGTAATGTCAACCTCCAATTATTGTTGCCTCATCACAGAGACAATAAAGTGTATCGCATCGCATCGTATCATAACTTGAAAAAAGATGTTAGATCGACTAGACCGCCATGACCCTGATGAAGACGGTTTAGTCGAAATGTTGGTACTTGAATAAAAGAAAACATTTTTGCATCGAGTCTTACAGTGTGCGACTGACATCTTTTTTCAAGTTTGTATATTTTCATCAATGGTCAGCACCTCTCCAACCCTGGTGTGCTCTCCTCCTCTTTTCAGTCGTATCGTATCATATCATATTGTACCGTACCGTACCGCATCATTTGTACTTCACGATTCAACCAGAAGAGTTTAATGCTCAATTGCTAAACTGCACTTTTACCTCAGGAACCAAGGACGCTCAAAGTCCTCCCACTTTTCCACGCTATTCAAGGAGAATACTCAATGAAGATGTGACCTGTTTAAACAAAACAGTGTTCAAAACAATCATTCGTTCTGTCAAACATATTTTTTAACCTTTGCTTTTGAGTTTCTCTGAGAATTAGTCAAAGAACTACTTTAATTTGCTGCCGTGTTAACTATTATTATTAATTCCTCCTAGCCGCAGGATATTAACTGCACCACTGTGTCTGTTAAAACAAAATGTTTTGCTGTGTTTCAGTAGTGCTAAATATAACCCTCGGTGAATGAAAACTTGCAGTCTTTTTTTTAGGTCTTTAATAAGGAATTTAAGAACCCCCCGTCAAGATGATTTGAGTATACTTAAAAAAAGAAAATGAGACCCTTGAAAATTCCTGTATATTATGTCCCTTGTGTCTCTGCAGCCGTCTCTTCCCACATCTCGCTGTTCCTCGCGGCCTCTTCTTCATAACATTACAGAATAGGAAAGGCTGCAGGGTTTTTTTCCATCAAGTTTAGCAATTCCACCGGGACCTTTTATGGGAGATATTTTTTCGTGGTTCATTTGATGTTGCTGGTGTTGATACTGTGTTTGAAGTTTGTGTTTTTGATGCTCATAGTTCCTTAGAGACAATGTCACAGGGAAGAAAAATAATGACACAAAACATAAAAAAGTGTAGTGTTGTTGACAGAAATTTGCATTGCAATGTGGCTCGGCGGTCAATAGCAGTTTTTTGAAGAGGTAGATTTTGCCTAGAGTCATGTAGGAGAGACTGCCTCTGCTGAGATGTACCCAGGATCAATTCGACCAGCGTTATGTTTTGTTTTGGTGAACAGCCTTTTGGCTATGCATAACTGCAGATGGAAAGGCAAGTAGGATGTTTCAGACTCTCTCAGCTGTGTCCCTGCCCGATCAATAAACACATCTTTTTTTTGTTTCTTTCTGAAGAACAACTTGAGGAGGATAAATTGCACAGTAACGGAGGTAAAGTATTGTCATCTGAGCTCGAAAAACACTCATTTTGGCTGCTCACCTTCAATTATTTTGCCTCTGTTGTCCTTCTCATTCAACAGAAAGTTTAGTTTCGGTAGAAGTCGGCTTGTGTTATGACTCATGCAGCTTTGACCTGTTCTGTTTTGGTGCACTCCTCCATTTTTTCTCACTCTCTTTCTCCATCCATTCATGCTTAATCTGCTCCACATCAGCATATTTGAACGCCACTGCACTACTAATACGTTCACATGAGATAACGGCGGAGTTAATTCTTCATTACCCAAATTGAGCACATTTGCTGGTCATAAATGTCCGCCTGCTGCCAGGATTACTCGTACCGCTGCAATCAAGAACTAGAGTTAATGGATGTTTTAGTATTAAGTGCATGACAAGAACCACTTTAGTTTTAACTTGATACACCATATTACACAAAAATGTTCGCCCAAATTGTGAGAAAAACATTTTCTCACTCTCCACAAGTGGTGTATAGACTGCAGATAGTTTGGGTTTTATTTGCCCAGGTTTTCAGACATCTGCTCCTTAGATTCCTACAATAGAGATGCTCTCAGTGCAGAAAAAAAAGCTAAATTTGACAGCAACATCTTTTTACATAACGACACTGTTTCAGCAGTTTTCATAGGGACTTCAGTAGAAAGGAGTTCCACTGGAAATTATAAGGTCTGTGGATTATCCAGAGTAACTAGGACATTGTTTCTGGAAATGTTACTGTTTAACTTTTCAGTTGGCATTTTAAAAAGCCATATTCAGCATTAACAAAATCCATTTACCTCTATTGTATGTGTTTCAAGGCTGAACGCTTACAGACATCTCAAAACCACCACAAACATTAAACCAAAACTTTCTGCATGGCTTGATACCACCACAGATCAGCAAGAAATTACTGTAGGTTCATTTGTGATTAGTGTGAATGTGCATTTAATGCAGTTTGTCACAACCAGGTGTTGTGTTGGCGTTTAATCAGCCTCCATCTCTGTCCTCTTCCGACAGGGAGCCAGGCGAAGCAGGACTGGTCCATCCAGTGGCCCACCTCTGAATCGGGCAAAGAAAACACTCCGGTGTGCCAGCCAGAGGCCAGTCAGTGGATCCGGTTCCAGCTCTCCCAAAGCCCCAAAGTCCAGTCCAAGTACAACCAGCACATGTGCCACAGCCCCCAGGCCCTGGCCCCCCCTTTATATGCCGATCGACTGACCGTCGACAGCCCCGCCACAGGGCTCTTCCCTCCCTTGGACACTGGTCATCGCTCCCTGCCCCCGTCACCCCGCCAGAGGCATTTTGGCCACACACCTCCTCGGACTCCCTTGGTGGTCAACACCATGACCCCGCCTGGCACTCCCCCTATGCGGCGAAGGAACAAAGTAAAGGCCCCAGGCACGCCACCTCCGCCGAGCCGCAAGCTCATCCATCTGCTGCCGGGCTTCACAGCGCTGCATCGCAGCAAATCCCACGAGTTCCAGCTGGGGAACCGCTTGGAAGACACGCAGACACCAAAGTAAGTCTTATACACTTGTGGATTTTTAATGGGGAACAGTTGATGCTCTGTGTTTACTTAATAACCCAAACCATGACACCAATAATAATACAAAGGTCAAATCATCTCCAAAATTCTAAGCAGAGGATCTGAAGCTGCTGTCACTCCCAAATTAATTGACACGTCCTGTAATGCAAGAAGGAAAACTAGACAATAAACTAATTCTGAGTTAATGATGTATTCTGATGCTGTCAAACGTTTATTAATGAGTGTAGACAGGCCTATATTTTAAATTAGAATTAACTGAATATATATGGTAGAAAGAGTGTTATGTGTGATACAGGGCCTCCACACCCTTTGTCAGGTATATAAATCAGTCTCTGCTGAAACTCCACACTTTAAAAGAATCAAATCAGTGA
This sequence comes from Epinephelus moara, assembly GCF_006386435.1. Classification (NCBI taxonomy): domain Eukaryota; kingdom Metazoa; phylum Chordata; class Actinopteri; order Perciformes; family Serranidae; genus Epinephelus; species Epinephelus moara. The sequence continues at coordinate 36,542,317 of NC_065513.1, read as the reverse complement.
TGAGTTAATTCATGAGTTTTGTGTCACGGATGAGTCAGATCTTGTAAAGTTTTGTGGAGAATTTGGACACTGATCTCACTACCTCTCACACGCTACGCTAACTCCATTCCATTTGAACTAATCCCCCTGTGAGCACTCACAGATTGCAGCGCGTCAAGAGTTGAGTTAGATTCAACTTGTTTGCTTTTTACGCTAAGACGCTGGGTTGCCACCTTGATGACCACACACCAAAGACGAGGTGGCCGATGGAGGACTGCAAATCCATTGTGCTTTGGGACATTATGATCAGTTTCTCCAGTTTCTGCATCACTGATACACTGTCATGTGTACTGAGAGGAAACCAGTGACACAGAAACAGAAGCACTTTTGCTGAGCCTCAAATGTTTCCCCCTTCCTTTCAATCTTCCTGTGTTCCACCAAGTTTTCTTCACATAGTCCCAAACATTATCCACCCATTCACTAACATTTTAAATGTGTACACATATAGATCAGTCAGTGTGTAAAAGGTCATGGGATCAATGCCCACATTCTTCACAAAACTTTACAAGACCTAAGAGAGCGGTCTATCTTGTCATCTTAATGACCAATACCCGAAAATGAGGTGTCTGAGTGCTTAGGGTGATGGACTGCTAATCCTTTACGCTCTGCATTCGTGGGTTTGAATCTCATCCTTGTCGCAGTTAAGTTAACATCACATCCTGCATCAGAAATGTTCTCTTGGTCATTGTTATACCGTCACATATACTGAGAGACAACCTTATGTTTCCGGATGTTGTGAAGTGAAATTGATGTTTTTGGGTGCTGTTAAGTTGGTGAATGTTTTCTAAATGCTGCGCATGTGTCATCAAGTTGGTGAAGACGTTCCTTTATTTGCTTATGTAGTGTCTGTTTGCTGTGTGTTGAGCACTCAGGGCCACCGCACTACAGGGATATAATCAGGGGAGTAATGAGTCAGATCCTTTGCTTGAGTGAAATGAGCAATTCTCCATGATAAAAATTACTCCTGTACAGGTAAAAGTCCTGCTTTAAAGATGCCTCTTAAAGGGATAGTGCACCTAAAAATGAAAATTCAGCCATTATCTACTCACCCATATGCCGAGGGAGGCTCTGGTGAAGTTTTAGAGTCCTCACATCCCTTGCGGAGATCCAAGGGGAGAGGGGGTAGCAGCACAACACCTAATGCAGGCTGGGCGCCCCAGATTAAAACGTCCAAAAAACACATAATTGAAACCACAAAATATCTCCATACTGCTCGTCGGTAGTGATCCAAGTGTCCTGAAGCCCCGACATAAAAAGTTGTTTTGAAAAATGTCATTTGAACTCTGTTTTTAGCCTCATTGTAGCCTGCAGCTCTAACTGCTTCTGTGTACACCGAGCTCACGTGCGTACGCTTGCGTGCGAGACCAGCGAAAGCACGTGAACACACATGAACGCGGTGCCCATGTCTCACGGTCTCGCGCAAGCGCACACACGTGAGCGTGGTCCACAGAGAAGCAGTCAGAGCTACTGGCTACAATGAGGCTAAAAACAGAGTTCAAATGACGTTTTTCCAAACAACTTTTTATGTCGGCGCTTCAGGACACTTGGATCACTACGGACGAGCAGTATGGAGATATTTTGTGGTTTCAATTATGTGTTTTTTGGAGTTTTGAATCTGGGGCGCCCAGCCTCCATTAGGTGGAGTTGTGCTGCTACCCCCTCTCCCCTTGGATCTCCGCAAGGGATGTGAGGACTCTAAAACTTCATCTGAGCCTCCCTCGGCATACGGGTGAGTAGATAATGGCTGAATTTTCATTTTTGGGTGCACTATCCCTTTAAGTAAAAGTAGGTATTTTTTTTCTGGTATTATAAAAGGAGGGAGTACTCATAATTTAAGTAAAAGTAGGTATTTTTTTTCTGGTATTATAAAAGGAGGGAGTACTCATAATTCAGAAAACGTATGCTTGAATGGAAGATGATTTGGGCTAAAAGCAAAATTACTCCAGATGTTTTTATTTAAGAGTGAAGCTGTCTGGTTCTTATTGTCCACTGTCCAAATGATCTTGTTTATAAAGTTTCTTAGAGACAATATTCCAAGTTGTTACTGGCAGTCAGTTTCAGCAGATAGCCTGCCTGAAGCGAACATTCAGAGATTCAGTCCTCGCTCTCCCTGATCTGTACAAGATCTAACAACGTAATTCCATCTGATCCAAGTAGCACAGAAAGGAAGTTAGGGCCCCACCTTTCCTTTCAGCAGTTTTACTCCAACATAATCTTCCACCAGAGTCCAATCAGATTAATTCCTGGGAGGACATCATTGCCCATAAAGAACCAACGGCCTGTCGGTAGAGATAAGGGGCCTCGGGGCTGAGTTCCTGACCGGCCATGCCTATGTCTGGTGCTATGCTGATCAGATTTGGCCATGAACAGGGTCCACCACTGCTAGGTAATCAGGAACCAGAGTCCGCCTCAGGAGAGCTGCACTCATTTTGATAATGCCATTAGATGACAGTGCCCTATCACTGCTACATTTGGTAAGTTAATATTTGGGACTTGTCCTCTGCTTTTACGATGGCCATCTGGGCTATATTTGGTGTGTGCTTGGCTACATCCACACATGTCCGCGTATGTGGGTGCACGCATCTCTATCTGCACAGTGAGGAGTGGATCATAGCCGCAGTGAATAGGCTCAAACGGCATTAGAGAATTGATTACCGGTCCCTGAGCGCTGATAGACTGCAGGCTGTGAGTTGAGCGCCTCTAATCAATGGCCTGTGTGTGCCTGGAAATGTTGCAACTCATCGAGACAGGGCAGATCTGCTGGCTTCTCTGATAGCCAAGGACCTCTCATAATACATCATAATTGGTTGGGGGATGGTGCTGGCAAGCATCACGTTGGTGGTTCAGCTCTGGCATGAGGCACTTGTTCTTGTTTGTTTCGTATCTGTATGCACGGGGGAATTGGTTTCACTGCAGAGTTGGCGTCTGTTTTCTCCTTGATGCAAGAGTAAATACCTGAAGTTAAAAGCCTGAAAGTTCAGACTATATTTTATTAAATCCTCTATTGAGATTTTTATTCCTTGTTTTTAACCTAAAGGCTCAGGATGGGAAAAAAAAGATAATACAGTCACCAAACCCTGAAAAAATATCACACAGAAGGTGATTTCATACAGCCGTGGCTGCTATTCTTTGATAACCTCTTCCTTCCATATTTCCCCTATACCAACCTCACGATTTTAATAAGCTCAGAGTGATCTCATCTTCTCTTGCTTAATTGCCCGGCACTGTGGCCCGACCACAATAACCAGGGATTACCCTCTGACCCCAAGAGATATTTTTCTTCCTTTATCTTAATGAGATATGGCCATATATCTCATTATCACTGTATAATATAGCACAAAGACTATGTAGCTGAGGGTGCAAGAATGCCTGCCATACCATGTTAAAGGGAAACTGAGGTTTGGTTTAAGCACTAGTAGATAAGTGACATTTCATTTTATGAAATATAATAATTGGCCATTGTCCTTTGGTTTTGGAAACATTCAAGTATTTCCATTAACCTCAGAGATAAAAGATGACTAAAGTGCTGTACCACTCATGACACATGGGCATATGAATGGTAGTTAATTACCCCCGCTAGGCGAGACCGTGGAGGGGATTGTGCGTTTGGTCATGTGCAGCTAATTACTGGACCAATTAGCCTAATACTTTGTGTACGATTATATACTGAAGGACCGCTTGTGGTTACAGTGATTCATAAACCCTTTTTTATTGATTGTTTTATACCGTTATTGACTGCTCACCCCTCACGTCTGTTAACTGGCTGATAGGAGCCGTATAAGTTTTCCAGAAATCATCTCAGCTAAAAAATACCACAAGCCTTGCCGTCTTTTGCAGGCCAGATATTGGCCTTCGTCGTGGCTCGAAAACTGACATCCATAGAAAAGTTTGATCTCATTTTGAATGGGAGCATCTGCAGATTAATTCCATGTCTGATTCCATACCTGACTAAATGATATCAGCCTCATTATAGCAGTATTGTACAGTGCTGGCTTAGATTGTGAGCGACAATTACTGTTATATGCGATAATCCATCGTTTCATCTCATGTAGCATGTCCTAGTAGTCCACTACGGGTGCCACATCTAGGACACCTCACGATGTCCCGACAGAAAGTCTAGCATGTTTGATTTTTTTTTTTTTTTTTTTTCATGACTTCTCCCGTCAGAGCTGTCACTTTGACCACTAGAAACACATCTGCTGCCGTGAACAACTGTATGGCAACAACAGCCCGGCCTTTTTAATATTTCCTCTAGGGACATTACCACACAGAGGCACGTTAGTAACTTGATGAGTACTGCAATTAGCATCAAGCTAGCAAAGAATGTTATTTCTTCATAATGATGAAGGATATAAAAGAATAAAATTAATAATGGCGGCGCTTTTACTTACCAGAACTGCAGAGGCTACCAGCTTCATTTGAAACAGACTACATTATAAACGGGCCGTTATTTATTATTCCCTCTGTATTTTCATATTTTTACTTTCAATCCGCTCCAGTGTGCCTTGATAAAGTTAATGCATTGCGCCATCATTTCAAACTCAGCACTTCCTGTATCTGTTTCAAATTAAAAGGTCATTATAACTTCAGTTGAGAGAATCCCTTAATTTTCTAAATAAGCTTTTATTGTGAAACATTTGCAGGAACTTGTTGTGGAGGATTCAGTGACTTGTATGTTTGCGTACAATACTTCAAGTGTAGCTCCTGCCATCTGGTGGCATGTTTTACGTTACTACAATAACATTTCAGCTGGCACATGAACAGACACAGTGACTGAAATAATAGTAATGATAATCTAAATACGACAAGAATGACATCACACACATCGGGAAAGACGACTAGGGATGATTGGTCTTGGACCAACATGTAGTCCATCACGTCTGTTGGCCATGTCACGGCAAGATTTTAGGACTCAACAATCGCCTAATCTGACATAGTGACTGTTGGAACAGACAAAAATGTTGTGTAGCATGAACTCCGCATTATGAGTCACTAAAGTTAGGCACTATACGAGATGAATTAGTCCATGCTTTTCTTATCTTTGCTGCCATCTTGACTGCAAGGGAGCTGGGAGGGACAATTGTACTGGGTGCAGCTGCGCAAAGTTTTGCTCTGTCCACTGCATGGCATCATAACACACCGGGAACGTTTCGGTAGCAGTTTGCCTGCCTGATTTTGACATGCAGATTTTGTTGATTTGGTCATTTTTATTCTTGATATTTGTGCCTCTCTCATAACTAAGTAAGTAGGCCAGTAAGTAATTAACTGGTTACTATTTGTGTCTGTTTTTGTTGACTTTATTGTTGGTTCTGAATGACATGGATCAAAAATTCCCGGCTGTGTTTTAGTCGTTAAAAATACATTCGTCCTCATAATTATACTCTATCTATATTTCACATACAGTGCTTGTTAGCAGGAGAACTTGAACTGCTCTGTGCAGCCCGCAGTGGCCCCGTCAAAAATAGATGAGGCGTGTATCATTATTATTATCATTATTATTAGCTTCTGGGATGCTTCTGAAGCGTGCTTCGGCGCATCTGCTGAAATTAGTTGTCCAGAGTGGCCGCGATAAGCCCCAGCAGCTGCCTGGCGGAGTGCACTTTTCAAGTTGTATTCTGCTTTGCTGGAGCATTTTCTCTTCTTGCAATGTGAGTGCTGGAGAAATCACTCTGGTAATTGATAATCAAAACAAGTTGGATTTTGAAATATTGTTATTAACATTCATGTTTTTGGCTTAATACACTCTGCAGAACTTCTTCATTAAGGTTGGCTACATTGTTCTTTGTCTCTAAAGTTGTCACTAAGTGTTTCAGGGTACTTTAATGGCCTTTCTAATGTATAATATCCCCTGTGTCAATGTTTATTCATCTTAAGCTGCACAAGATGTGTTTTTCAGATACTGTACCAGGATGCTAAAGCAATCAGGGTCCAAAATTATTTCCAGTTTTTTTTATTATAAAAACTCAGCAAAGACTCAGATCTGTTTGTGCGGACCCTCATCTTCTTCTTTATAGCCCTTTGCTTCTTGGTTTAATGTGTTTGTCTGTGAGATAATGTGTTTTCCTTTCAGCTTGCAGTGAACCACAGGCTGGTTTCTATCCCTCTGTAGAAATAATGAGCAAATTGCCTCCTTATAGCGACGTGTTCAGTAATATCTATAATTCCAAGAAGATCGCACCCTGAGATGAAACAGCTGCCAATTTTGCAAGTCGTAATGCATAAGAAAGCAAACTTTCACCTGTGTGGGGAAATTTTAATCTTCTTTCTCACCACCTGTCAAGTGTAAGTCCAAATATATTCAGTTGTGCTTCTGCCTGTTTTGGTCCTGCTTCTGCTGACAAAGATATTTGGGTCTGTTTGGCTGTTTTACTTTTAGCCTTTATGGACTCTGCAGATAGTCTTTTTTTTGTCCGCCCCCAGTTTTAAAAGTGACTGAGCAGAAGTCAGTACAGAGCTGTAACAACCCAACTGCGTTGTAGGTTTCTGAAAACCACGGATATGTTAGCGGATACACTGAAACCTATATTTCAACAACACCATGGTTAAGGCGTGGTTAGGTTTACGCACAAAAACAATTTGGTTTTGGTTGGGAAGACACTGTGTTTTGGCTTAAAATACCCAATTTGGGGGGCAAAATCTCCACTGAAAAAACACGGCTTTTCATGATGCTAACCTGGCAGGAAATGCAGTGATGTCTCAGTAGGAAATAACAGCTTTTCATGGTAGTATCCCTGCTGGAAAACAGCGACAGGTTGCTACAAAACTCCCGCATTTGGTACCTGAAAAGCTGCTGGAAAAACAGCAACGACTCGCTAAGACACAGCTGGTTATGTTGTTGTTGGTCTTGAAATCGTGGTCTGCAGCTCAGTGACATGCCATCCACCATCCCCTCCACCTACCGATGACAAAATCAGCTCATATACCACGTAACTTTAGAACATCAGATGTGCAAATGTAATGTATCTGTGGGTTGCAGAAACATACAATGCCAATATTTTCCTGTGGTGACTGGGCCGGCTGCAGAGTGAGGTGTTGATTCTCAGTAGGACTGGCAGTACTAGCTCCAAACGTTCCTTAAACATACTGCCTCATGAAGCTTTAAACTTTACTCAGGAAGAAGAATTGAGGAAGAAGAATAGATGTTTACTTTATATATAATGGCCATCAAAGTTTTTCTCTCTCCGTCTTTGTCGAAATTATGAAAATCTACTTTTTTCTCAATACTCCTTTGTTTGAAAGCATCTCTTTGGAGAAGGATACTGAGCAGATTCTTCTCGTTCCTATGGTAATGAGTCAGGCTCTTTGTTGATAGATGTAATGTAAAAATAGATCTTCTAGTGTGTCTTTAACAAGAAGCATAATCTTGCAAATTAGTAGCATGAGAAGTTGCTGGCAAGCAAGTGACGCAGGGTCCTTTGTTTTACAACAGAAGCCATTAAAGAAGTGCTTCACAGAAAGTAAAACTTTTTTTTTTCATTTGTATTATTGTATGTTAAAACAAATCCTCTCATACAAAGATTTTTGTCAAGATATTACTTGTTTCAGCTAAGAAAAAAAGATTCTCTTAAAAGCCTGAAGCCAGTATACAGTTCAGGAAGACGTATTAGCTTTACAGTCACCTCTCCTGTTTACATCTGTGCCATCTATAACAATTTGTGATGACTACAAAGTATCACAACACATTTCCCCGTCCTATAATTAACGAGCTGTTCCCCAGCATGAAAAATAGAATATGCTGAGATCAGGGATGTCGCCAAGTTTAGGGAAGTAATTAGTCTGATATTAGTCTGAGTCATAAAGTGTACACTCACAGTATGTATGCATATACAATAGGGGCCTATAGTTCACCTTTAAATACTGATTTACTTTCCCAAAGTGGTTTAATAACAGTCCATTATGTGCCTTCTCTTTTTGTCCTGTAAATAGCAGTCTCTCTACGAAAAATCTCTGCCAGCAAACACTTGCAATAAAAACATGTACTTGATCAGTGCAGACCACTTATCAATCAGTTAGTTAAATCAAAATGAAAACCATAGATTTATAAAGGTTTCACAAAAGCCAGGGAGTTTCACCAAGAAGCAAACCACATATACTGTAGATAGAAGAAGGAAGATGTTGACATGAGATAGCCAGATGTTCCCAACCCAATCACCAGAGAAATGTTCACATTGTAAGCTTCTGCAGACCATAGATACCTCACATTTGTACATTATTTTGTGGTGGATCTGTTGAAAGTATATGTTTCTCAGTGGCTCAAATGCTGCTGGGAGACACTGCAATGTGTTTGTAAAAAACACCCAGGTTTGGTGCCACAAATGCTGCTGGGATATGTCGCGATGTGCTGCTAAAAACACACAGATTCTGTGCCACAGATACTGGTGAAAATGCCGTCAAGGGTCACCAAAAAACAACCTGTGCTGTTGCTTGTTGGTCTCAAACATTGGTCTGCAGTGGTCTGCAGCTTGGCAGGCGTCTCCCCTAGTTGACACGACATCCACCATCTCCTCCACATCAGCGCATTTATTACGTCACTTTAAAATCATTGATATACCTATGAAACATGCAAATGTAACGTATTCTATTTTGCAGAAACGTACAGTGCCAACATTTTCTTCTGGCGACTGGGCTGAGGTTTCTAAATTTTGAAAAGGTCAACATAGTGAAAGTAACATCAACTAAAGCAAAAACAGTTTTGGTGATTTCTCTTATTTTAATTATTCATGATCAAGCGTGAAGTATTCACAGGGTGAAAAACACTCTTACACAATCATTACACAACAAAAATGGAAATTCTATTTAAACTCCATCTAAAAAAAACAAGGAGTTGTGCTCTTAGATCTACATGACTTAAAACCTGAGCAGAAAGTATCTCTATAACAGGGTGATAAGTTAATCTCCATGCTGAACATAAAGTCACAATCTTCTGCTCATCAGTCAACATGTACTTCCTGTCAACACATCCATCTTGGCAGCTTGTTTTCGTAGAAGGGATCTGCCACGGACAGGGTTAAAGAGCACACCTGTACGGGATCAATACAGTGCCAATATCACTGTTTGTTTTGGGGTGATGACTGAAGTGTCTGCTGGGACGCTGTGAAAATGTCATCAGATCACTGTTAACTCAACGTGACATGATTGATGACGTCCGGTATAAAATCAATTTTGATATTCTAAGAAAAGGTTTGGCTCACCGGATGTCTCTGAAAAAAACAAAAAACAAACCCTGTCATGTTGTGTTCATGTTTCCTGAAGAGACAGAACATTTCCTCTGTTAATATATTTTCATTAGCATCTTGTCAGTTAGGTGAAAATTGCTTAATGGCGCCATTCTTTCCCCACATTTACTAATTTGACTTTGAAATGTGAGAACCAATTTCTGCAATCAGTTTCTACCCATCGCACTCAGCACCTGCAAACACTTAAATGCATACACAATGTAAAGATCACACGCTCACACAATCAGTAAATCAATCAAACGACCTTTTTGACACGGTCAAGAGATTTGCTAATCATTCTTTAATCTCTCTTTCAAGGATTACCCTGTTGTCACTGTCGCACTGAGAAACACTGATTCTCCATCCTCAGACCACTAAATTTAACATCCAGCTAAACACAACAATGATATGATATTTAAAGACTATTAAAATTTAGTATTTGATAAATATCAATATCCCGTGCACAAAAAAAAGAAAGAAAAAAAAGGAAACTACAACCAGGAACTGTTAGTCCCTTTTGTGCATTCCTTTTTTTCTTTTCCACAACACATATAAAGTGGTAAAGGTTATACATATTACACTGATAATAGACGAAGGCCGTGTCTACATGTATACAGAGATTTTGGAAAATTATTTTTGTTCCACGTTTTGGCCTCTCATCCACACGCAAATTGAATTTTAGGTAACTATGTCTGAGATTTTTAAAACACCCTTTAAGTTGCAGTTTTTTCAAAACTTTGGTCACTTTGTATCCATGTGGACATGTTAGTGTGACCATTTGGGAAATGATGACATCACGTCCCCAATTTGTGCATGCCCATTGTTGCTTGGTGTTTTGAGCATGCGCCAGAAGCAACAACAACAATGGCGGACTCCCTATGTCTATGTAAGATATAATAGCCCCTTTTACACTGCCAGATTTTCGGCGAATGTTGGGCCGTTTTGCCGGGAAGCTGCGAGCGTTTAATGTTGGGCCGTTTTGCCGGGAAGCTGCGAGCGTTTAAACACACAGAGCCGGATTGGCGAGTTGATCCGAGGTGCCCAATTTTCCGCCTCGCAGGGTAGTCATATTGGCGGAACCTTTTTGGTTTGAACAGACCGAGGTGGCCTTCCGCCACGGGAGGGGCTGTTGATGACTTGTGGGAGGAGCTGTTGATGACGTCACACGTGCGAGCCACTGGCGGTGGATAAACGGGAAACAGCTGCTAGCAGGAATGAGCAGCTAGTAGCAAGAGGGAAACACAAACCTGACAGACACTGTAAAGATGAGCAACTGGGGAGACAAGGAATTGCGCGCCCTCCTTGTCCTTGCAAACGAAGAGGCCATTAACCGTCAGATGACGGGGACGTTGAAGGACGGGCC
>NC_065513.1:36465499-36531148 GCF_006386435.1 Epinephelus moara | reverse complement strand
GCAGAGAGTGCATCACAAGGAGTGAAGTTGCGTCTTCTTTTCCTCGCAGATGACGGTTCGGGTTCATTCTCTCCTGTTGTGTGGTAAGTGTGGTCCATTCGCAAACTTTATAACTAAAAACACTTTTCACTACTCTCTATCGACGAACTACTAACACTCTCTGCTGTTTCCTCCTCCTTCTTCCTTCCTTCAGCTGTCTTCGTTGGTTCATTTATACACGCGAAACGCGTTCTCTGGCTGGCTGGATTGTCCGCTCGGTCTGCCGTACATGCATGGCGGCGCAAGATGGCGACCTCTCTAAAGCAAGGCCCTTGCTATATATATATATAAAAGCATAATTATACTACGAAAACCAAACGAATTTTATTTTATAGCAATTATACACTTGTATAAACAATTTTAATGGGCAGAATATTCAGATTCAGATTCAGATTGACAATAAACCATGCCAAATATTACACACTGGCCCTTTAAAAAGGGCTAATGTTCAACAAGGTGTCCATTATCAGGAATGAATGGATGATGGCCAGAATGGTTACTTGCCAAAAAAAAAGAAGACCATTGAAAGGTTTTGCGATCAAAATCGAACTTTTTGAAAAGCAATTACTTGTTTTCCCTGTTAACACCTGAGGGTTTGACTAACACCTGGAACAATCATTGCCATCACATAAGGTTCTTAAGCAATTGAAACATTGTTCCCTCCCTCATTAAATAGGATGAACCTTATATGTGACTTAGCACCAGGAGTTATTTCTAATCCTCTCAGCTCAGAACGATTTGGCTCAGCTATGAGCCAGAAATGTGAGTAAGTAAACAGTAAGTCATAGTGTAAATGACTTGGCATAAACTCTTATTGTGTAATATATGGTGTGCATGACTGGATATAGACTGTTGTTATCCTGACGTGACTTCAGCTGAAAGATCCGGCCAAATTTAGTTATGTGAGGAGGAGCAATTGTTTTCAGAGCTGGTTGACTGAATAACAGGAAAACAGCAGCTTAAGTGACAGGAAACACCTTTTAACATGTACTGGAAAGCTGCAGGTGTGTCAGCTGATACTGCTTGTTTGTCAGACACTATAAACTGTCGTGATGTACTAATTCTTTGGCTTTCTCGGGAGTAAACCCTCAAATGTGCAACTCCATGTCTGAGCCTTTCTTATTTTAAGTCTTGTTTATGCTACAACAAAGTTCTGTTAGCACTGCTACATCTACTGATAAGGTGATGCTAATCAGCAACTCCACTTCAGATTGACCACAGCACCTTGAGCCGTGTACCTGAGAGATGTTAGGTAAATAGAAATCAAATGCAAGTAATTAGCGACTGTTGTTTTGCTATCATTTGATTTGTTAATACTGCCAGAAGATATAAACTCACTATGCATGCTCAGAATCTTAATAATAATAATAATAATAATCTTAAAAATAATTTACAGCCGCAGCAGAATCAGCTTGAATGGTCGAGTATGTGTACAGATAGAAGGAATTTCACCTTTATTTGAAATTGCTCTCAGTGTAAGTGTAAAGAGTTCAACAGGTTCAAGGAAAGATAGAGATCAACACCTTAAAACAAGGCTGAGTGTGATGTTTAAATGGGTGTTGGAAAGGAATCTTGCAGAAGAAAGGGTCAGAAAGGCAACAAAGGCCTGTCTCCAAAGTAGCAACAATCTAGGTTAGGGTACTATTAAACCTTTTTTTAATTATTATTCTAACATTAAAATGACCACCAGCACCAGAAGCAAATCACAAAACACAAAAAGTATATCAGGGCACAGAAACAAGAAAACAACTAAACGAAGAAACCAAAATACTGGTTGATTGTTTGATTTTCATGTGGGTGGAACGCACTCTCGTAGCCAATTCACCACAGCTCTCCTGACAGAATAAGAGTTCACCATATCTGACATCTTTTTACAAACAAATAAAAATAATTGTGCAGCCAGGATAATAACTTAGTACTTGAGCTATGATGATGGCAGCCTAATAACAGAGAGGCTCCAGGCTCCTTCTGAATAAAAGCAATTATCTCCAAAAACTTGCCAGAAAAGTTGAATTTGGCACAAAAGTGCACAAAACTGAAACAATGACTTCCTGTTAAGTTCTGGGCTTCTGAATCTGAAGAGAATGAAATGCAGCAATGAAGCGTCGCTTTGTCTAATGTTGCCTCTTTTATCATCTGGAAAGCAGCAGGTAGAAATTGAGACGGCCAGGTGAGAGAATATAATATATCTAATCTGCCGGTAACATAACAGAAGAAGAAGACGACAGTGTTCTTTTCTGATTTTATTGTGAAAATTCAACTCATTCAATACAGAAATGATCGAGGGAGAAGAAGTGGTTTCCCCTGTCGACACAGTTTAGCAGTAAGTAACGTAAATGTAACCGAGGTTAATAGAGTGTGCCAGTAAACCCGGAACTCCGTTAGCGCTTTTAGCACTTCCGGTTCTCTCGTCTAAAAGTCAATACGTTTTTTGAATGGGATTTTGGTAAAATGCCTCAAATAAGGTCTGTGGTTAACAAAAGCTTAAGCGAGTTTCAGGTTTTGTTCTACGTCATAAAACACGTCAGTAAATACCCTACTTGTGAATTGGTTGCTAACAAGTTGCTCAATACGACTACAAACCCTGTCGGGGACATTAAACGTCATCACCCCCGAACAGGCGAGAGTGCTGGCAGTCCTCTATTACAGCTTCTTATTTAGCTTAAACAGTCCGATTTCCCCATTATACAATGTTTTTAAAATAAAGCAGCCGAAATCAGTTGAAAGCTTAGTGGCAGTGACGTCAAGAGTCATACGACCGTGGAGTAGTCATGTAGTCCGTTAAAGCCTAACGTTAGCTTTTTACTTCTGGCGATCGCATTTAAGCTTCAAATGCGGTATGAAAGGTGTTCATAAGTGAAGATTATCTCGCTGAACAAAACCTGTAGGTATCATAAACTTGTGTTAGCCACAGAGCTTATTTTCTGACATAATCCAAAACGCAATGCAAAAATCACATTCACTTTCTCTTCCGGGAACCAGCACAATGCTAAGCTTCCAGGTTTTGACGTCAGCCCTGGCACACTCTATATCTGTAACTGCAGATATCCCCTTAACACCTCACACGCAGACTATCAGTGGACACTACAATTTACAGATGTTTCCTAAACGTCTCATATGCAGGCTCACCGTGTTGTTCTTCAATGCTCTAAAAACCTGCCGGATCACACCAATGCAACTATGAGACGGTGTATCATCTCTATGCAACAACTCTTCTCTTCTGATTTCCGGGAACTGCCCATTGGTTCGACATCCCATTGTTCCGACCATATTAAACTCATTGTTCCTAAGTCCGTTCCGAAATCATCATGATGCCCTGTGGTTAAGGTCTGGTTAGGTTTAGGCATAAAAACCACTTGGTTAGGGTCAGGAAAAGATCATGGTGTGGGTTAAAATGAAAAAGAAAGTGACAAACACATAAGCCGTGAGCCTGCTCCGCCTCAAGCCGGTCGCGGCGCACCATATGCCCGCCGCGAGCCGTTCAGCACCGCGGACAGTCGGACTAATGGGATTTCGAACCAATGGGCTGTCGAACCAATGACATGGACCCCTGATTTCCAGCTTTTCAGTCTTATTTTGTGGCTGAATATAATTTGTAGCTTCTTAAAATATGAATGAGGATATTGATAGTGAGATACTGGCTACAGCTGCATTTGTAGTGATGAAATGGCGAGAAACAGAAACAAAACGAGCATCAGACGGACTGTATTCATAATAAATATGCCACAATAATTTAAATATCCAGCGCCAATTAATCAGTCAGTTAGAATGTGTGTATGTGAGGGGAGATAAGCACATACAGCAAGCAGCAGCAGTAACTGTGTGACATCGGCACACCGTGAGGACGGAAACAGAAGGATCGGCAGGGATGGAACACGCCGTCTGTTGTCATTTTGATTTGACCGGTGGACTTCATGAAAAGCCGATTGGCTGTTGAAACAGGTTTTGTGCTGGTTTTAAAATCAGCTGCTGACGATTTGACCAGCTGAGTTGCAGGTGAGTCAAGCTCAGACCGGCCAGTTCACACCGCTACAACTTTTATCCGCAACGTTATAAAACAGTTTCATCTCATCGCAAATATTTGGTCTGAACTGGGCTTAATTTGTTCCTATTTAGAGGACTATCAAAGGTTAAACCAGCCCTTTCAGCTCGATTACAAATTCCATTCTGATTAAGCCAGTCTCTTCTAAATTAGGATATAAAAGGCTTTTTGGGGCACTTATTTTGATTATATGTGGAATATTAGGATCCCTGTAAACACAACTATCACTACAAAATACCTTCTGAAAAGCACTGATTCCTGCAGACTGATCATATTAAACAGCACAGAAGTGTGCAGATGAAGTATTTTTCTAAGTGTTGCAACACGTTAATAGTTTTACTTACAGACCACAAGTGCGCTGGATACCCAGCACCACTTAACCTTTATTTTCTAGTCAGGAGTGCGACCTTAATTTCATTTAGCTTATGTTGCAGTGTGTCTATCTTTCTCAGTCTCCTGTCTTTATTTCTCAACATCTCTCTCTCCCGCCTCTCTCTGTGCCCTTTTCAAACCAGAGAGGCTCTTTGGACTGGAGTGTCAATTAATAAACCTCGTTGTCTATGTTAATGAGTAGTAACATGCGTGCGTGGAAAAGGCCAAGCGAGTTTTCAGTCTGTCACAGTCCCACTCGGCACGTCACACCAGGATCGTTTCTGGAAGGTGGGCGTGTTTGTTTTTCCACGGCCTCTTGTCTTACCCCCCCCTCCCCCGTCAGTGGAAATGCTAATATCTATAGTTAATGCCACCTTATGAGACTTTCACAGCTTTTTGAATGTTAAGCACTTTCTTATTGAATTGGATGTTTGCTAATAAATCACATGGCGCCGGGGGTTGGCATGATTCACCCTCTGCTTCTCTCAGGGTAATTCTACCATGCAACGCTCAGGGGAAGCAAATTTGCATCCATTCCATGACTAATTTAGCTGTTTGCTTTCACTGAGCTGGTGTACACATCATATATTTCTCTCCCCCCTTTCCAGTTCCCCTTTCTCTCTCTGTTTCCTTTTCTTCCTCGCCTCACCCCTCTCATTATGCGTCTCTTTTGAGAACCTGTCAATGTGTTATTTCACCGTCATCCGTAACAGCTACCAATTCAGACAGAAAATACATTTTTTTATTGGGTTTAGTTTTCTCTGTGGTGCGAGGGGAACTGTGATAAGGTTGTGACGGTGTTGACTGAGATCAAGCGTTGAATAGCACTGAGAGAGAATCCACTAAACGGCAGCTTTGGGATTGGACAAACTTAAAGATACAATCTGTAATCTAAACAAATAGGTTAACCCCTGCAGAGAGCTGGAGCCTGCTATTTCTGGCAAATTGATTTTCAGGTGTTTATAAGAAAAGGAACAGTAGACCTGCAACTAAATATAGGTATTAATGTCTTCCTGTCTGTTGCTGTTAAAGCAGCAGTAAAACTGATGTATATTTTCAGTTATGATGAAACCTGAACAACACAAAACTGACTTTTTCATTTAGTCATCAAACTTTATAATTCTATGAATAAATCTATGAAGTATGTGGCCCTTTGCTGCATGTCTCTCCCTCTCTCTCTCCCCCCTTCACGCTTCACTGTCCTGTCGATTAAAGGCAAAAAATATCTTTAAAAAAAAAAAAAAAAAAAAAAAGTTTATAAACATGAACCAAGTAAACAAGCATTTCCTCATGAAATAAACATAGAACAAAGCACATAGGTGAAGCAAGCCTGTTGTTTTCAAGATCAGGATACCTCAGAGTGACTTACGTGAGTATTTCACAGTCATTGACTAATGCCCTCTATACACTGTGCGATTTTAGCAATCTTATAAGACCACTGCATGACACACTGTGAGATGTGGTTGATTAGTAGGCGTAAGTCGTAGCAGCTGTCACACTGTGAGATAGTCATCCTAAATTTCTGACACTGTCAGAATTTTATCTCTAGTCATCCTAAATTTCTGACACTGTCAGAATTTTATCTCAGGTTTTCTTTGGTCGCAAGACGTTGACAACGGCCGTCCTTGAACCTGTCTCACAGTGCGACGTAAGACCACCGTTTTAGAGCCACGACCAAAGATATCGCCACGTTTCTCCCACGATGGTCATCTTTTGTCCAAAATCGCACAGTGTATACCGGCCATAAAGGAACAAAAGAAAAGCCATCTTAAAACTGATTCTGTTGTAGAACTACTAACTCAATACAACACTAACATGACAATGGCTTCTCCTTAGCAGTGGCTGCTGAAGCCCATGGGCGTTGTACTTAGAGACATACATCACAGCAAAACCGGATTTCTCAGACAAACAAAGTTGAAATAATCAAAAGTGGTGGTCATCAGATAAATCCATACCATGGTTACATTATCCAGTTGTATCAAGTCTCTAAAGCCCCTTTCCCATTGGACAAAACCACTAACATCTGGCTTCTGTATTTAATGGGAAAGGTTACAATCGGCATTCACTCCCGGGTCAAATGACTCTGCAGATGTCACGGGTAATTATTGCCTGCAAGCTCCAATCAACTTCGAATGGCTGTGGTGAAAATATGACACCTGGGTGGACGTGCTAATTTTAGCCCTTTGCCAGGGTGATGCAATTGATGCAATCTATGACAGGCCGCCAAAAAATACCGTCCATCTCCATCTAAGCAGCCCTCAAAAAATGTTCCAAATTTAGTCGAGACTGAATTTCAGAGAGAGGCTGAATAAGTAAGAGATATAAGAAAAAGGTTTTCCCATGTTTAAAAAACCTGCATACATGCTCTAATATTGATGGAAAAGGGGTGTATTTAAATGTTAATTGTTGTTAATAGATATTAAGGATGTTAAGAGGAGCCCAATACGATTTATTTTTTTTTTGCGTTGTAAAAATGATCACATAGATTCTTTGATGTTAATACAGAATTTTTTTTTCAACAAAACAGATATTGTGTGTAAAAACAACCTACTCGTATGTGTCAAATTTATTTATTTGCTTTGGCTGATCTGCTCCTGTTCAGACAGGTTTCCAGCTAACCAATCACGACCGTTCATCTAATGTAGGAGGTGTTTCAGACAATGACTGACAACTTGCGGTGCCTTTGCACTTAAAGTGATGATGTCATTACTGGATCACTCACCCTTGTGCCGAGGACACATTACTGTGAACAAAAACCTCGCTTAGTGAAGGAGAGAGATGCTGCTGACGTAGAACTTCCTGTTGATATTTTCAAATATTGATGGCAAAAATGGCAGCACACCTCCACAGACATATTCATGTTACACCATCACAGCTCATTGCTGCACACTGTAGTCCGTTTACATTCCTCAGTCACTCAGCGCTACGTCACGTTTTGTTGCTCTGACGTCCATCTAATTGCGTCCAGAGGCATTTTTGTCTATGGCTGTTGATAAAATGACTAACTTGCATTTGCGATTTGACTTGGCGATGTCAGGCTATATGGTGGCCAACTGTTTCTCCAACTGGTCGTGTCAATGGGCACAACACAAGACCAATTTCAGGCGTTGAACAAATCTGGGATGTGGGCGACGGTTCAGAGGTCTAGAACCAGGCTAATCTGGTATCACGGACTGGAGCAGAAATGCTGTTGCTTGGGTTACCTGCAGTTTGGTGTACCTGTGCACTGATTTAGAATGAGGATTAAACTGTTGGCAGGAGCTATGCTTGAGCTGTGCAATATGGGAATGGGCAGACATCTGACAACCAAACAGAAACAAGTTGTTTCTGTAGCTGTGGTACAGTTATTATATTTAACAATCTGTATTAATGTTTGTTTTTCTTGTGGTTGCCTGTATAAAACACCAGCTCTGGTACGACAGCAGCTCCAGAGCACACAGAGTAAAAAATATCACAATTAAATGCAGGAACACTATGACTTAACTCAGTCGGCTAAAATTACTTCTTATTGGTGCAGAGCTCGTTTCATGGAGCGATCTGTAATCTGAAGACACGTTTATTGCCTTTCATTGTAAAGGGGAAAAATCTCATGAAGGTTCCCTGAAAATTCAGCTGGCGTCGAATCAATATCGCTGCTCCCCAGACGATAAACTGAGATACAGATCCGCTTCTACCCGGGACACACACGTCGCCACATTAGCAGGCGACCCCTGACCCCAGAGGATTATTGGTCCCACATGCTCTGCTGCGTGGGACATTCACTGTGTAGTTAAATGTACTGCGCAGAGCCATGTATGTCGGAGCAGTGAGATAATGTACGTGTGTTTGAGAGAGGAAGCAGCGGCTTGAATAAGGGGGGAAATGTGAGTGTGTATCTTCTTTTCTCTGCGGACAAAAGCTCATCCATGTTAATCAGGGCTTTGGCCCCTTTGCCATTAATGACAAGTCAGGTGAAAGGTGATGTCAACAGCAGGCCCTTAACAGCCAGACGCTGCCATCCCTCCCCTCCATCCATCCACACATCTATCGGCCGTAATGAGTGCTCATCGCGGCCTCCACCGGCGGCCCAGAAATTGGAGTCATGATTATGAATTTATATGAGTGTTTAGGAGTGGCGGTTTGCCCAAATGCCACTGTTGCTGGTGGAGAATGGATTTATTAGGCTGATGGTTTTTCTGTGGTAATTTGTGAACAAGTGGGAGCTGGGTGGGGCGGATAACAGGATTTGAGTGGGTGATTAGAAGTTATCCTTAAAAGTTGTGTAATTCTTTTCGAAGTAGATGAAAAAAAAAAAAAAGATCTCTGAGAAATAGCCGAGCTTTACACAGGAAAGATTTAAAGCATTTAAACTGTGCTCAAAGCATTTTGTTAATTTTATGGAAATCTTGTTTTGCTTTTGATTTAATTACATGAATCCTCAGTTTCCCGGCATGATCATTAAAGTTCTTTTCAGTCTATCTTACGGGAAGATCAAACAAAATTTAAAGTGTTAAAAATGATGTCAAACGTTGCTTCTACAGAGACCATGCAGACTAAAACAGGCCACATTGACAGCTGTGGTCTGATTTATTAAACAGTAGAGTATGACTGTTTCACTGTCCGACAACCATAAAGGGAGTTATTACCATCGTTCATCATTCAGCCCATCAAGTGGAGGCTTTCATCTCAGTGTTTCTCTGTGATGTTAAAGTCAAGACAGATAATATCTGCTCCAGGTTCCATATTGTCTCTGACCCCTCTTCTTCTTTTTAGGCTCGCTGTCATTTTACTGCTCTGCCTGTGCTTCAGAACTACCACTTAACCCGCACGGCTGTGGGCCAGATAGCTGTTCTCGCTTCCACTCCTGTTGCTTTAATGCTTGGATTAGAGAGTTTAAGGTTTGAGCTATGGTTTCATTTTGACTGAATTGAGAAAATAAATTCTTATTCAATTCAATACTGGGGAAAGTGCGCACGGACCTGCTGGCGTGCATGTGGCAGATAAGAGAGAGAGGCTGGAACATGATAAAACCTCAACATTTCAGGCCGCTTATTGCTCGAATAAAAAGATGGTTATTTTGTATTTTTTGTGCAAGAAGTTTTAATCTATGAGAAGTCTAACTTTCATGTACATTTCCAGAAATAACACATTTGCAATACAGATCATTTGGGCCTTCATTTATACATTTGTCTCTCCAAAATATATAGCTATACAAAAACCAAACATTTAGAATTAGAAACATCTTTATCACCACAGTTAAAGAAAATGTGACAGTACTTGTTCTTCTCCAGCACAGTAGGTATTGGGGATGCAATTATTCTGGATGTGACGGAGCAACATATACGCCTCCAACTGTTCTCGTCTTAAATGTAACACACCTACTAGCATGGAAAAATGACAACAGCACGTGGAATATGGCAAAAAGTGCAGCTCTGCCTCAACTTGTTGGAAAGAAAAACATACTCCCTGAAACCAGCATATTTTTCGAACTCTTTGAAACAGGAGTTTCTTGTTTTAACACTATGCTACAAACACCAGCAGTGTGATAAGGCCCTAAGCCTTTGTCGTTTTTTTAATCTGGTTGCAGAAAGTTAAAAAAAAAATGGGT
The DNA here is from genome assembly GCF_006386435.1 of Epinephelus moara. NCBI lineage: Eukaryota > Metazoa > Chordata > Actinopteri > Perciformes > Serranidae > Epinephelus > Epinephelus moara. The sequence continues at coordinate 36,521,108 of NC_065513.1, read as the reverse complement.
AAAACGCTGTGCTTGTCACTGCCACTTTTTAACGCAGCCGTCCAATCAAAGTGAAGGAGGGGCAGGACAAATATCCTGCCACAAAGACCGACCATCACATCGTATGTACAAGTACTGAAAAACAACAACAATTGAGGTTCAATTGAGGATTGCGGTTCCTCACCCACAAAATCTCATGTACCCACTCACACTAGTACGTTGCATTCGAAGCCGATCATCAGCGATCAATCATAAAATTTAAATTCAGTTAGGTTTAAATGCTTTTAATAAAGGAGTGTATATGTATGTCTAAATGGGTTTTATTGTTTTGTTTTTGACCATGATATTGAGAATAGTGGAATTTCACTGGTATCGACCACTAAATTTCTGGTGTTGTGACATGCCTAATATAAGCAGTGGATATATATAAACACTATAATCCTGATAGAGAGAAGGGGAGAACAGTGAGGAAATCATTTTCAATATATCATCTGCATTTCAGTAAAGGCAGTGCAGTAGAAGACTCTTTTTAAGCCCTATTAATGGTAATCATCTGACAGATTGTGCCAATATGATGCATGTGTGCCTATTTGTGGCTTTTTTTTCTAACTATAGCTTTTCAGTGTAATGCATTCTGTAATTGCCTTTATATATAGTAATTTTGAGTCAGTCAGTCACTGGTCTTTCCTGCACTGGATTTGGATTGTGTACTGCCTGACTGACTGAGGCTTCACAGGAAATGATGCATGCATGTACAGGATGTGATGCAAAAGACATTAAGATAGATACATGTCCAGGGGTGAACTGGCTTCGAAGGGCAGCCTGGGAATTAGCTGTCAAGCAGCCCAAAGTTGATACACCACATTCGAACTGATACGTGTTTGTCGATCAACGAAAAAACAACAACAAACCCGCAGTGTTATTTTGTATTGTTTAAGGCTGCCCGTGACTAAGAATAGTATAAGTGACATTGTTAATGTCTGTGGCTCAGAAGTAGAGCAGGTCGTCCACCAATCGGAAGATCAACAGTTCAATCCCTGGCTCCTCCAGACTGCATGGCGAAGTATCCTTGAGCAACCCCAAATTGCTCCCAATGGTTGTTCCATGTGTGTTAAAGAAATACAAAACCGTACTAATGAACCTTCATTAATATAGGCCTATATTTTATCTACAAGTGCACGTCACACACTGAGCGAGCCGCCTGTTAATGACGCTGTGGGCTAATGGGCATGTAGCTACTTCCATGTTTCAGATGATACGTCATGTTTGTAGTCGACCAATGAAGATGAGTTTACATATCACCTTGGGTTCGTCCTTCACCTTCTCAAAATGATCCCACACTTTGGATTTCCTGCCCGACATGTTATTAACTAGCCTGTGGAATAACTGCAGGTACCAGCCCTGGAAATTAGGGGCCGTACACATGCTGCGTCTAATGCCATCTAAAAAACGTGAGATCAGGCGCTGGATACTTACGGATGAAGGGAAAGATATTTGTCAGCCGTGATTGGTTTGTAACCTGACTCCTGTCTGACTGCTGAGCGTGGCCACTTCCTGTGTCCGTCCTTTCAAATTTAATTCCCACATGGTCCTACTAGAGTTTAGCGTTTTTTGGGTTTTTTTTTTTTCTGGGACTAAGCGACCAATGAAATCTTGCCGACTGATGACTTAAGGTTTGGTCGAGGACAAGGGGGCAGCCCTAGTATTGTTCCCCATGATTATGTGAGGCCTACAGGCAGCAAAAATTGAAAAAAGTTGAATTAACACCTAAACTGACTTTCAGAATAATTTAAAATACTGTAAAACACTCCACAGTGTTTAAACACAGGAGTAAGTTAGAACCAGCAGACTTTATCCGCAGGAGCACACTATGCTCCAACTACATTTTCACACAAAGCACGCTATATTTACACTGAGTAAGTGTTTAACAAATCATTTTTATTGCTGGGCTGGCTATGAAATATTATATACCTTATCAGGGATAGCCAACACGGTGCCCGCAAGTGCCTGGTCGCCCGCTGGGAGCCAATGGATCTCCCATGGGGCACGTTCTAAGAATAACTACAGTAAAGCCAGCTGTCACTCGCATTTTTGTGGTCAAATCAATATTACTCTAATGCATTCAAATGGCAAGATCGAGCTGAGCGGGAGAGCTAGTGATGCACTTGTCGATGTTATCGAAAGAATACATGTGTCACTAAGTCTGGCTTTCAAAAAACGTGTTAACAAAGTGCCCATTGGGGAAATTCCCAAACTTTCTGATGGCCAATCCATGACTGTTTTGTCTCATATCCCAAGATCAAACAAGCTTCTTGTACTGAAGAAAAGAAACACTGATCATGTGGTTTGACAAACTGACATGAATATACTTTGACAGCCCCACATGAACTGTTTAATGCAGGTGGCTGTGGTGCTTCAAACTCTGCTGTTACAAAAACACTTAAAAGAACAAACAGCTGCAGTTAGAATCCAACTTCAATTCACATGCTGGCCATAACTGGACAACTCACTGTGTGTCTGCAAATTAAAAGGGAAATGTGCCAACAATATCAAATTGTGATTTTTTGTTTTGTCCTACATGTATTGGTGCAGTAACAAAAGATCTTGAAACACCTGTTTGGATTTTAAAGCCTCAGAGATGAATGGTTCTTTATTCCTATTCATCCCAGACAAATCAGCAGCAAATGAGAAACACTTAGCAGTGTGTTTGGATGTTCAAAAGACAGTTTTTGAATCCAGTCCATCAGCGGCAAACATCCCAAAGTTGGTTGCCAAGAATATTTCATCACTAATCTGCACAACTTTTCCTGATTGTGGGCTTTCAGAGCGTTTTAACACTGAAGAATTGCTGTGTTGTCATCCTGAGCCAAGCTATCAGTTAAATACAGACTCTTTTATGGAGCCGCAGAATGTCTCTCTAAACAACAAATTATCACCAGGTGCTGGAGATGGCTGATGTACAGCACTGGTAATGGCAGGAAACAATGGTGCCTGAAGAAATGGTACTCGACTGAAGAGTTTTAAGAATAAGTACTCTTCTGTGGTTTGGATCACACTAACTCCTGCTCAAACCTGGAAACAAAAAGTGTTTCAGACGTGTTCCCACACATTTTTTAAACAGTGAATTTTCAAAACTCTTCCATAACTTTTCCATAATATTTCCAGGACTTAATATTAGTAGTTTAACAGTAGTAGGCCCATGTAGTGATACAGCTGTCCATCATTATTGAATTGTTTTGTCAAGTTGTTTTGATCAAGCTAAAGCTAATTTATTAGCAACATTTGGAGGAGCCCACATCTGTACAGGACTTGTGTTTCTGGCCACCTGATGGATACAAATCTAATATCTACTTATCTTTTACCTCTGATTTGGAATCACGTCCATGTTTGATGATTCTGCACAGATTGGTGCGTGTCATGTTTTCTTACTTTCCACATCATCTTTGCATGACCGCTACATTTTGGTTAAGGGTAGGGAATGACTGTGATTAGGGTTATGGTCAATAAAAAGGAACTTTAATCAGCATGTCTGTAACAGAACACAAACCCCAGGTGAATGCACCTTACCCCTGCATCCCTCCCAGAATCTACATCTTTGCTTTACTTGCTTATTTGCCATTTCCGCTACCAACTACCTTCATATGCCAACAGAGCAGACTGACACACAAATGTGCCTTGCAAAAGGGTTGTTCCTTGTCCCTGATAGTGTTTGTGATAGTCACGGACAGGATCTCAAGGCGCAGTTGGGAGGCCGAAGGGGCCCTGTTTGGGGACCTCAGCATTACATCACTGTTTTTTTGCAGATGATGTGGTTCTGTTGGCTTCATTACACTGTGACCTCCAGCATGAATTGGGGTTATTTGCCAAGTGTACAGTGGTCAGGATGAGAGTCAGTACCTTCAAGTCTGAGGCCATGGCTCTCTGCAGTAACACTGTTGATTTGTTCACAAGTGAGGTCAAAATTAAGTGTGAAATGAATAGGCAGTGTGGTGCAGCATCAGCTGTGATGCAGGAGTTGCGCTGGACCGTCGTGGTGATGATTGAGCTGAGCCAAAAGGCAAAATTATCAGTATACTGATCCATCTATGTTCTGGCCCCCATCTGACCACAGACCGCAGATACAGCTGTAGAAATGAGTTTCCTTTGTAGGGTGGCTGGGCTCAGCCTAAGTGACAGGGTGAGGAGTTCGGAGTAGAGGCACTGCTTCTTAGCGTCAAAACGGGCTAGTGAAGGGGGTTCTGGCATCTGATCACAGTGCCTCCTGGCACCTCCTGTTTGAGGTTTTCCGGGGATGTCCAACTGGTAGGAGGCCCTGGGGTAGACCCAGAACACACTGGAGGAGTTATATGTCTCATCTGCCCTGGGAATGCCTCAGGATCTCCCAGGATGTCAAGGAATATTTAGTATCTTATGAGTCTCAAATCTTAGTGTAAAAGTCTTGGCTAACCCACTACACAACAGCTTTCTTGGCAGTTTCTCTCCTGATGTGACAGCGAGTTTCTTTCCCTCTAAAGGCCCCCAGAGTCGGGCGTACTTTGTGCGTACTGTGAGCGGCGCGGACTCCGCGCACAATGTCCGCAGTCGTTTGAGATTTCATAGTCGAGCGTACCAGTTTCCTACATTTCTCGTGACAATTTCCTACATTTCCCACAATACTTCAGCGCTCTGGAGCTCTTGTTGTCATTGAGTCATCCATGGATCCTCCAGTCGTATCAGCTCGGTGTCACATTTAATACAGGTTGATGTGAAAATTTCCAACCGAATTTAGCTTTGCGTGGACGTGTCCGGCAATTCCAAACTTTTCTAAAACATTCTGTTAATTTCATATTGTTTCCAGTTCCAGTTCATGGCCATTAAAACCCTGTTCAGAGAAAGCTGCATGGTTATGTTCAACTAAAAATGTCAAAAGTCATCTCATCTCATAGATTCACACTGAGAAGGTCTAAAATTGACAATACAAAAACAATCAGTCTACCACTGACCAAATCCCATCTAACTGACAAACAGAGAGGCTTTCCTCCATCCCCATGACAACACCTTTCTCCTTTGTATCCACTTCTGCCTCCTATACTTTCTCACTGGGGGTTTGGTTCCATTATACAGTTTGAGACAGCGGAGCTCGATACTATACATCCTTCAAAGGGCAAAATGGGTGTCACAGACTCTGAGCCTCATGATCGCAGGTGTTATATTCCGAACAAAGTGCAAAGCATCTATGTAAGATTAGATGACACTTTATTGTCCTCTGATATCCATCTTCTTCAGAGGGAAACTCTGTTTCACATACAAGACAAAAAAAACAAGCACTGCAAATAATATTACAACCAGACAGCTGCAGTGCACCGTAATTCATTGCCTAATATGCTGTGTCTGACACTCAGGTATATATTGCCAGTTTAAGAACAGTTTCCGCGCTAATGGCACATTTTGTGGCTTACTGAGAGCCCATCTTCTTATTTAACAGTTTCACAGATTGGGGAATAAATGGGTTTTGCAACCTGTGCTTGTGAAACTCTCCATTTTCTATTAGATTCAAAACCTGACGTTACATAACATGAGAGAAATCTGATGAAATGCTCCGAGGTGGTCGCCCTTCTTTTGGTAGGCTATATACAGTTTTGAACTTGAGTCAAGTGTCTGACCAACGGTCTTCGGGCATACCTGTCAACAAAGATCCAGGGTCAAATGCTTGACTCAAGTTTTTAAACTAAATATACCAAAAGAGTGCTGCCTTTGGCTATTAGCTTGCGAATTAAGTTGATGCAGGGACGGAGGGCGAATTATCTTTTCTTAGTATATGATGCTTATTCACAGAGCAGACTGTCTACAGTCCTTCGTTTGACCCTGATGGGTTTTATGTTCTACTTGCTCTCAACCACCACCTCAGCTTGTGATGGAGCAATTCAGAGTACTGTAACTTTTCCCTCCTTAAAATGTTTGAAAATCTTTGATTTTAACTGGCCTTTATAATTCTCGTGTTTTGTTAAAAAACATCGTTTTGTTCTCCTGCATTGCTTCACAGTGGAAGCTGAAATATAATGTCTTTGTAGAGGGCAGAATGGATATTTCAAATTGTGCTTAAAATATCAGCCACATGTAAGAATAGGGCTGCAGTTAATTTTATTGTCGTTTCAATTTATCTTTTATCTATTAAAATAGTTCAAATCAAAGTATAGCCTCAGAGACTCGCAAACATCGAATACTATTTTCTGACATTTTAACAGATAAAAGATAAATTGGAACGACAATAAAATTAACTGCAGCCCTATTCTTACATGTTGCTAACATTAAGATGCTCAAAGTGACAATGTTAACATGCTAATGTCAACATCTGCTAATTAACACTGAGCAGACAGCACAGCAGAGGCTGATGGGTCATTCGTTTTGCAGGTATTTGGCTACAAAACAAAGTATTCAAAAGATGATAAATTTGATCTGAAGGTGTTGCTTGAGAAAAGATCAAGGATCAAGTGGTCAGGATACATTGCCTGGAAACAGATGCTCACAAGTCTATTTTTGCAAGTCCAAGTCAAGTCTTTGTGCTCAGGTCCAAGTCAAGTCTCAAGTCTTATGTATTGAGATAACATATGCGTTAATACATTACCACATCCTTCTAGCCACTAAAACCCAGTGTTATGGTGACCTACCAACTTTGATACTTAACATCGTCTTGCAGTTTAACTTTAACCAGCAGATGGTGGCAGAGAAACAGGGGTGATTAATTTAGCCTGCCCGACCATTATTATAGTCATGGCATAGCTAGCACGCTATGCAAACAAGTGTTGCAAGCAAGTCAACGTTATTAGCAAGCTAACGATAGCCAGCTGATGCTAAGCTAAACATGTTTGGTAACATTAACTTTCACATAAATACCAAGAGAATGACCTGTTATTTGTATTTTCAGGTGCCTGATCAGGTTCAGTTTGGTTAGTCCAGCGTCCTCTATTTGAGTACGGCAGACGCTGCATGTAGCCATTTTGTTTGGGCCTTGTGTGAAGTTATTATAGCCAAAAATTATGACAAATGGAACCACAGGTGTGCATTCATCTGTAATTTCCTTAATGTTAATGTGCCAAATAGCGATTTTTCCGAGTCCCAAACCTCGAGTCAGAGTTGAGTCTTAATTCTCATGAGGACAAGTCTCAAGTCAAGTCACAAATTAAGTGCGATTTGATTCCAAGTCGTAGATTCAAGTCCCCATATCTCTCTGGGAGCATCAGTACAAAATTCTATGGCAATGCGTTCAGTATTTCAATCTGGACCAAAGTGGTGGATCAACCAACTGACAGACCAACTGAGCCATGCTGCTAAGGTGGCTAAAAAAGAAGCCTCTCACAGTTTCTCACACCCAAAAGTGTCAGATTTCTTCTTTTATTCGACAAATAGTCCAGTACCAGTGAATGTTTGACATTTTTTGCTTTGGGATTTGGATTGGTTGACTAATTGATTGATTTACTAATTATTTATGCATTAATTTGCAGTGGAAGTAGTTTCAAGTGGTACTAGAATTATCAGTAGTGACAACTGAAATAAGAACATTCCTTTGAGAGTGTGTAATGAAGTTTATTCTGCAAAAAAACAGCTTTCACTGGTTTTACTATCCCGTAAAAAGAAAACATAAACATTTCATACCCATAACAACATTACCATGCCATTGCTCATAGTTTCACAGGGCAACAGCATTTAGATTTGAAACTATTTTAACCAGACAGGCTGCAGTGCCAGCGTGCCCCAACACACATCCCCGAGAAGCTACTGAGAAGCCAGCATGTCACAGTCCGCCTTCCTGTCAACTTGTCACTCCTCTGTCCGTGCTCCCCGGTCCCAAACCACTAGTCTCGCTTCTCATCTGGTCATCGGCTCCCCCACCCCCTCCTTCTCCCTCTCATTTTCTGTCTCTCACACAGGCTCGCTCTCTTTCCCAGCTCTTTGTTTCCCTCTCTTTTTTTTCCACCTCGGGTGTCTCGCTGTCTCCTTAGCACCATGCTCAGTCTTCAATCCACAATACACACACATGATTTATAATCCCCACTGAGAGTGCTGTGCCTCCCCTGGCCTCTGACAGCGCACTGACACCCACCCATATCCCAGTGGGAGACACTGACAGTTAGAAGGGAGATAACAAGAGAAGGAGGGAGGGAGAGTGAGTTTCTTTTACTCATGTGTTATCATCCGACCATCTCGACAGGTGATCGGCAAATGTCGTCACGATGAGACATCAAACGATGACCTGAACAGAACCCGTGGGCGCGCATGCACACACCCACGGACAGACACACCCCTCTCTGTGTCAATTAGACACATGTGTTAACAAACATGGTGTTATATTTAGTAGTGACGTCTGTAATGGCAGCCCAGCAGTGTTATGTGGTTTCTTGGATGATCTGTTGGTACAGCGGTTGTGACTGGGGGAGTGAATCACCAGATTCATCATGATACGATATGTCAGTTCTCTGGACAACTGTATGATATTTGCTAATATTTCAAAGTGTGCCATGATACTATTTAGATTCAGTTGAATTTGATTTTATTCAATCCGATTCAGGGGCCTGTGGGGCATTGTGTCGATCACCTGGTAGAGCCTGTGCCCCCATGTTTGATAGCGACCCGCGACCCTTTGCCGCATGTCTTGCTCCTTCCTTTTCCTGTCAACCTTAAACTTTCCTATCAAATAAAGGCAAATAAATAATAAAGGCTTGAAGAAATGATCGGTCTGTGATCGTTAGGCGACAATATCATACGCCCATTTAAGACAATAGGTTACAGAAGAAGCTGCCACGCCTTTCTTTTTTGCTATTGGCCATAAGAAAAGAAAAACCCTTGGTTCCCTTGGCCAAGGTTCTAAGACAAAACAATTGTTTTTTGCTAGTCACCGTCATTAGCTTAAAGGGATAGTGCACCCAAAAATGAAAATTCAGCCATTATCTACTCACCCATATGCTGAGGGAGGCTCTTGCGGAGATCCAAGGGGAGAGGGGGTAGCAACACAACTCCACCTAAAGGAGGCATGTAAGCGCAGTGCGCAGAGAGGCAGTCAGAGCTACAGGCTACAATGAGGCTAAAAACAGAGTTCAAATGACGTTTTTCCAAACAACTTTTTTTGTCGGGCTTCAGGACACTTGGATCACTACGGACGAGCAGTATGGAGATATTTTGTGGTTTCAATTATGTGTTTTTGGACGTTTGAATCTGGGGCGCCATCAGCCTCCATTAGGTGGAGTTGTGCTGCTACCCCCTCTCCCCTTGGATCTCCACAAGTGTTGTGAGGAATCTAAAACTTCACCTGAGCCTCCCTCGGCATATGGGTGAGTAGATAATGGCTGAATTTTCATTTTTGGGTGCACTATCCCTTTAAGCACTTTACATTGCATAGATTAGCCTAGTGGCTATAGCTTAACAAATTACATGTGTTATTTATACTTTTTATTTCTCAACATTGAATCAAGTCACTGCATCTCCCAACAGAACTTCGCAGTTGACTTTGAGGCTGCATGCAGGTTTTTTTCAGCCTAACATTGTTGAAACAGAAAGCTAATATTGCCATAGAAAGAGCAACAATTTAGCAGAGTGGGATGTCAGGTTTGTCATGTTTCCTGTGTATTTTTTGTCAAAACAGCACTGTCAGACTTGGACTGGCCATTTTGCAATTTCGGCAAATGCCGAATGGGCTTCAAGGCCACCACCAGTAATGTTGGGGGGAAAAAGAAAAACAACTGCCGACTGCAGCCCACTTGATGTTTGACCCGCCCATCTGATTAGGAATTACGTGGTCTCAAAATTGCCAGAAGCTTACCCATACTGTAAGGCAGTTGCAGTGGTACTAGCCGTTGTCACCTCCACCACTTTGTGTGGATCATTCCATGATGTGATGTCAGAGGTCAAGCAGTAAATAAATTAAATCAAGAGCAGAGTAAGTGGCATGAAAATACTTAAATCAGATGGATAAAGGAGCTAAAAACTGAAAAAAAGAGGCAGAAAAAGGTAAAAAAGTAAGAAGTACTCCAGAAAAAAGGCTGGGCCCAAATTTTGTTCCCAGTCCGACCCTGGGCGTTGTTTGCATATGGTTTTGTCTGTTGACCCTTCAGTTCTCCGAAATCCCAAACATTTCCACACTGCTGATTTGTCCCCGCGACGGGAGTAAATCCTCATCGTCTTTTTCTCGGCTGCTTAACATTATCTGCCTGGTGCTGTTTGAGTTTCAAAATTTTTATTCATATTAGATCATTGATCATTAAATTGATATTTCAGATCAGGTCAATGGATCCTTACACCCCTTGTTGTGATTCTTTAAGATCTGTATGTAACACTTATGACAAATAAATATAACATCTGGGTGTAAGACGCAACAAAGGTTCAGAAGGTTTTTTCATCACCTTTTTTGCACAGGAAAAATTTGTCGATCTGAAATCACCACCTTTACTGTGACTGTGACAAGGTGAGTCATATGAAATAAAGCTTCAAGTCAAAAGTCTAAAGTTTAGAAAATGCAGAGTTTTGTAATTAACAAAGGGGAGTGTTTGGATTGTTGCACTTGCTATGCAATAACATTAAATTCCTTTTAGATTAAGTTTGGCATTGGCTTTGCTACACTGCCTCAGGAAAGAAAAATAAAAAGTCTACCCAGGGTAGCAGACTGCCAGCTTTTATTCAACTCAGGCTTGACACCGCAGACTTCTGAAAGCAAGACAACCTGCTTTGGGTGAAACTGCTGAAAGGGCTCACAGTAATTCTCTGTTGCAATCATTATTCCAGCCACCTTTATTTCATTTTCCACCAACTTTATTAAAGCAGCAAAGAGCAGTGGCTGCCAGAGATATTATTCCACAGATCCATTTGCATAAAACGCAACAGGGTGCTTTTCTCGCCATATGGGTCTCGGCAGAGCTCTCTGCATATTTCTGAGGTAAAAAGTGGAGCTATGCAGATGGATTCACACACGTAATTTACTCTCCTAGATGGACACAAGTGTTAATTAGACAGAGCTTTAATGTTTTGCGGTATCACAGTATTGCTATTGAGATGCAGTTTGGATAGTGAGCCACTGCTAGCTTGTTAGCTAAGCAGAGAGCTGTGCAATATGAATGACCCTGCCTTTTTGAAAATTCTCTTGATATGTCAGAATGTAAACGAAATATGTCATTTGAAGGATCGCTGCCATCCTGTGCTCTCCTCTGTCCTTGATCAAATGGAACTTTTACTTGAAGGTGTCACTGTAATTAGCAAATCTGCAAGTGTGGGGGAAGTGGCTGTGGAGGCAGTGGGTGGATGAATGCGTGTACGTGTGTGTATGAATGTCAGATTTTTTTAATCCTTGCTTGCATATTGTGAAGTGAATGAATCATCTTTCAAACGTGTAAACCATCTAGGAAAGTTAAAACAAAACTTTGATCCCACCTTCTGGGTTTCGTTAAACCTTTTTGCCCACGCAGTGTTGATTCTCTTGATTTCCTCTGATGGAGCTGATGAAAAAGTCTGACCTTCTGAGATCATTTGCAAGGAAAAAATTGCTATCGTCTACAAACATCATGACCCTAAATTAATGCAAATTCATGTTATGCAAATTTAAGACTGCACTTTCATTCACCTCCGAATAGATAAAATAAAACTTAAAAGATTCCAGAGAAAACTGACACATTAAAACAGGATATTAGCCTGCGAACCACATGACTCTGCAAGCTTGTGTTTTATTTGCTCTTGCGAATGCATCTTGTCCCAAACAGCTTTCCACCTGACCTGGCCTGCTTCAGGCCAGTCACCGTTTATCTATTTTGGGGCAGGATTGATAAAATGACTTGTGAAGCCTTTGCACTTGACGCAAAGAAATATTTGGCTCGCATCCCCTCACGCTGGGGACATGACAAGCATATCTAGCTTAGTAAAGAGAAGCGCCGTTGATGCATTTTCAAAAACAACAAAGATGGCTGCAGCTGATTTGGAACTTTATGTGGAAGAACAGTTTTCAAAATCTGATGGAAAAATTGGGACGCAGACATATTGATGCTACACATCACAGCTCAGAAACATGTTTAGTTTAATTTTGTCAAATTGAAAATGGACTTGCAAAATGGTCTGGAGATGTCTGGCTCACAGGATATAACAGGAAGAAAGAATATAACTGAAAAAATCAGCAGGTAATGTGCATGACACAATGGGTAATAACCATTACAATATGTCAAGTGAAAATGCCTGAATTACACTTTACTAAGTAATGCTTAGGTTAGTCAGGACCACTTTAGTCAAAGAAAACTTTCTTTCCATTTGCAGTATTATATTCGGCAGTATGGCTCTGTTCTGGAGCCTCTCTGCCTTTCCTAAGCCTACGCAGAAAGCCTCTTCCAGGCGCTTACATGGAAAGCCTGAGGTCTGATAAGTCAGACACAGCATGAAAAGGAGGAGCTGGGGTGGAGGCAGGTTGCAAAGTGGCTCGCAGAGGAAGCAGCAACAGTAGGCAGGCTAGAGCAGTTTAAATAGGGCGCCCTGAATGAGATGGAACTGGTTGCATAGAAAGGAACCATGTGATCTATCAGCTGACTCCCTTCCATCAATCAGCTGCTCCATCAGTTGATTGGGCTGTTTGAGATCAGCTGATGTAGCTGGGATGTGAGCTGAGCTTGACATTGTGTCCTACCTGAACTTACGCTACGTTCAATTTCACACTTCATCACTTCAGTCCCGATTTTCCTTTCGACAGTGTGTGACCTATTCAAAGGTGCAGGCCAAGAGGCTCACCAATGCATCTCAGACAATCCTCAGATAGCAGGCTACCTATCTGGAACCATCAGGGACCTGTCGGTGAGCTACAGCCCAAGACACAGATAGTGGAATGATAGTGTAATGATAGCAAGTTTAAAATCTGTTGTCATTCTTATGTCATCAAATACTGACGCTTTGTCATGCCCCTCGTCATCTCATAGCGACACACAGGGCACCCTGTGTCCCAACTGGTGGGTCGCGGGTCCAGTTCTGAAAGGATCACAAGTGTCAAATTTGTAAAAAAAACACTTTATTTTTAAGTTCAGTGAATTTCCGGCACAGAGCTTTATTTTCAAAGTGCCATTTCTGCTGTAGAGTGAGTGACAAATGGACAGCTACTTGACAGAGACAGCAAACTACCTCAACTACATGGCCAAACACAAGTATGATGCTTAATGTATAAAACTGTGTGTAGCTTGAACTAATGACTAAGGAGAAGTCATTTCCCTTGTCACTTCTTGCGTGTGTTTTCATGACAAAACATAGTTAGGAGACCAGACATTGCAGATCTTGTAGTGTGTGTGTGGTCAGTCATATAGTGTGAGAACCTCATCGACCCCTGGACTCTCATTTACAAGACTGCGAGTTGTGTAGTGTGAACAGTACAGCGATCTGACGACTCTGAAAGTCATGTAGTGTGAACTAGGCTGAAGGAAGACCCGGGGGGATTTAAAGACTCAAAATGCTACCTGAACTGTGACACAAACATGCAGTGATTTCCATCCGTGAGAAATGCATCGTGACGTACATTCCTAGACTAGATCAAAAGGCAACTTTACTATTCACACCTTCGCTGATTTCTCTTAACACTTGACAAGTCACCCACCTCCCTCTTCTCCTGTCTTTCTGTGATGTGTATTCTTTAAGTTTCTCTTTCCTTTAACTTTTCATATGCAGAGTAGAAAAAAGTATCTGAATGAATGCTTTAACAACTGAGGAGTTGACAGTCCCCACCTCCGCCCCGCCGCCTTCACCGACAGCCGTTTTCAGAACCAGAATTGGGAATCCTCTCCCTTCTCTCCACATTCATTTTCACTTTCCCCTCGCTGAACATGTACAAATCATTCGGGGACAGGATAAAGGCATGCATACAGGGAGATGAATGGTTTAATTTAGATTCAAATTGCATAAAGTGGGCTAATCGGAATAGCTGACAAAAGCTCTATGACGGAGAAGTGATAACCTGCAGGCTGCTTCCTTATTGCAGGAGATGGGAGTGGAGTGCCGGGCTGGTTTACAGGTCTAATTGCATGACTCAGTGTGGGGAGTGAGAGACTGACATGGGAGGAAAAAATCCTGTGGGATTTGACACTTAATGAGTTCTAGTTTGCATGAAAAAACTCAGGGTTTACAGCCTTAAGTTTTTTTTTTGCTTTTAAAAGTCTGTTTTTGATGGATGAGCTCTCCTTTTATTTCCTCCTCATACTTTTTCTTACGTCTCTGTGAGGTTTGTCCCCATCTGGACTTTCGGGAAAGTCTTTTTTTCTGTTTACGTATCGGCCCGCTTTTGCCTGCATTTGCTGGGTTGATTCTTGTTGATTTGCCACCATGGGTCTTCTCTTTAGCTTTCTCTTTAATAGTATGTGTTCCCTGTATTTCTGTCTCACTCTATATGCATCCCTTTGACCTGTTCTTCACTGTCTAGGTTGAGTATGTGTCTGCGCATCACAAAAACATTGGTTTGTGAGTCAGTTATATGAATCAGATGTTGTTGACCAACTTGAGCTCTTAATCAGGGTTTCAGTCATTGTTCTACAGGTCATTTGGCTTCAGTTAAGCCCAAGGACATGTTGTTCCCTCGGGTTAAAGGGGGCTTTATTTTTGTGTCTTTGCATGCGTTTCTGTATGCATGCAGACCTGAGGTTAGTTATATATATTTTCATGTGTTCTTGCCTTCTGGGGCCTATATCAAGGAGATTCATTTGGACGGGATTAACATTATATGAGGAGGTTGCGTGAGGTGAATTTAAGTTAAAAATCGTTCTCCTTCTCTGAGTCATAACTCCATCAAGGCTTAACACACAGACATGAAACACATCATTCAGTGTGACTGACACTTCCTGGGGATATCATTATCTCCGATGTCCATGGCAAATAAAAGTCTATAAATCTGCTTAGAAATCTAAGGAAAAAGACACTTCAGAGCTTTACTGAGAATCATCTCATTTTTAAGTTTTCTCTAATGTCATTCACTCCCAACTCTTCAAATATAGACGCTTGGTCAGTGGCCCCAAACATCAAACTATGACGCTCTAGGTACCCCTCCTGTGTCAGTCTTAAAGGGGATTTATGGTTGTGCGTAGACCCTACACACGTCGCCTATGCTGTTGTGAGCATTTTTACTTCTGTGGTGGTGTGTCTGTGTCACTCTGCAGTTATACCTCCAAACACTAGTCGGCGGCAGAGGTTTCTGTGAAGTGCTGTTAAGTTTAGTTGATTCAAAACACACATTAAACACACATTAAACATGGCTTAATAGAGACAATTTGAAAAACAAGTACACAAATTGGCTTCACTATAACTCGCAGCATTCACAGACACATTTTCCCCACAAATACAACATGCTAACGTTATTAGCACAAGCCTATGGCATTTTACATTGTATAAATTAGCCTAGCAACTAGCGATCTTTCCCTCTTCTCATATAAAGCCAGGGACAATGGCAACATTTAACAAAGGTAATGGCACACAGTTTGGCTTCATAACAGCTCACAAGGTTCACTGACAAAACAACTGTCCTGTACTAAACACGTTTTCCAAACAAATACAAAATGCTAATGTTATTAGCACAAGCTTATGACATTTTACATTGTATTGATTAGCCTAGCGGCCGGCAATCTTTCTCTCTTCTCATAGCCTATGAAACCTGGATAAATCCCGAAGTATAAATCCCTGAAGGATAAGTCACACACACGACTTAAAATGCTATTTTAGTGGAGGCTTTACTGTCTTCACAATTTATTGTTTCTTATCTGTGAAGTACAAGTAAATACAAGCTCCGTTTCCACTGAGGGAAATGGTGTCAGTATACAGACAGACAGGAGGTCTGTGTCACTGCGACGCGTAGTTACAATTCTGGGGAGGTGCATGTTAGGTTACGGCGTAGGCTCCAAATCGACGTGGAGACTACACCGTAACCTACGCATCGATTCAACGCAGAACTATAAATTACGTGTTAGACGTTTTGTTTTGTCCGGAAATGTACAGTTTCTTCTTGTTAAATGTATAACACAGGGAAAAAAAAAAAAAAACTATGTTTTTAGATCTCAGTTCAGTTCAATTCAGTTTTGTTTATAAGGCCCAATATCACAAATCACAATTTGCCTCAGAGGGCTTACAGCATATGATATCCCTCTGTCCTTTGGACCCTCACAGCGGATAAGGAAAAACCTTTACAGGAAATAATGGTAGAAACCTCAGGAAGAGCAACTGAGGAGGGATCCCTCTTCCAGGACGGACAGACGTGCAATAGATGTCGTACAGAACAGATCAACATAATAAATGTAGGCCTACAGTAATCCAAATGACAAAATGATACATAAAGAGAAAGTGAGACAGAGAGAGATGCAGGAAAGACAGTAATGACGATAGCTACAATAACATTAATTTCAGTAATAATATAATCATTTTAGTATTAATTTATAGTATATTGGTTAGCCCTTTTGTGCAGAGTTTGCATGTTCTCCCTGTGTCAGCATGGGTTTTCTGCGGGTACTCCAGCTTCCTCCCACAGTCCAAAGACATGCAGGTTATTTGGTGACTCTAAATTGTCCGTAGGTGTGAATGTGAGCGTGAATGGTTGTCTGTCTCTATGTGTCAGCCCTGTGATAGTCTGGTGACCTGTCCAGGGTGAACCCTACCTCCTGTCCAATGTCAGCTGGGATAGGCTCCAGCCCCCACATGACCCCCAACAGGATACGCTGTTACAGATAATGAATGAATATTGGATGTTTTAAATACTAAGGTTTAAGTGAAAATGCCTGTGTTTGGGAATGACTGACCATATGACTGGATAAATGACACTTAGATCATACTGCAGTAGCTGTTGATGTTGGATTCTTATTTTTCCCACAAATTCAATGTAACACGGGGTGAGTTATTGATATTAAAATGATAATTTCCTGGGTGAGGTATTCCTTAACCTGGTTTGGAGCAGGTTAGCTGTGCAGCATAGGCCAACATGATGAAAAGAAAGCCACCTCCATGACACTGAGTTAAGCCCAAAGATAGCTGGATAATCCATTAATCCCACAGGTCCCTGGCTTTGCTACAGCTCATGTTTAGAACCTAAAAGACAATCAATAAATAATTAGGCAGCTGGATCAGTCTGCTCTGTAATTCTGTAGAGATATTTTGAAATCAAATGACATATTTTTTGTACCGTAACGAGCCCAAGCTGTTTCGGTTGTTACTTAGTTCACCTGGTTCACAGTTAACTCACCGCCACGTGTGGATCTATGTACTTACAGGTGACAGCTTAAATACATAGAAGTTTTGCAAGAACAAATTGTATGACAAGCTGACAAAGACAAATTGCACTACAAGCTCGATTATACAAAACTTCTTTCTGAAATGATAGGTAGCATGCAATGACGGAAGCATGCTGACAAACAGAAACAGGTGATTATAGGAAATTGTTGGTGACTATCAATTGGGTATGAGCTACTCATTTAAAAATATGTTTCTGAGTAATTAACAAGCGTCTGCCTAAAGTAGGAATGTAATCTCAGAGACAGCTGTTGGCTGGTATGTGGTAACACCTCATCTCAGCCTCATGGAGCCAATTCATTACATCACTCTAGTCACAGGGTTTAACTTTCAAATTCCCGTGAAAGGTCTCTGTGTTCCCCAGCTGGTTGAACAGGTTTCATATCTGTAGGCCGCATGAAAGTACCATGACACCTAATAATACCTACAAAAATGAATAGCTGGCGATCTAAAAACCTGGGCTTCTCTCTCTGAAGAATTGCCCAGTTAAGCTTAGGTGGGGAAGGTGGGCAGGTGGGGAACACATCTTTCATTTAAACCCAGCAGGAATATATTACAAGTGCTGAATATGACTCAAGCTGTCTTTGTATTTGGTGTTTTCAAATGAGTAAGATAACTGTGTGATTATTGTGAAATTCATGAAAACTATAACTATTACTAAGCAACTATTTAATAGATTCTCCTCTGTCAGTTTCAACAAATAGTAGATGGTTTGCCATGTTATTTTGTACATCCTAAGCCCCTCCCACCAGATGACCATGGGCATATGCATGAACTTCATACAGTAACTGAGTGTTTCCCATACATGAATTTATTTGTTGAGCTCTCTCTCTGTATATCAGGCCACAAATGAAACCATAATTTGTTGCTAACCACCCAACAGTCCCTCCGCCTCACTCTCCACCGCTGGGAACTGCTTTGATGCAAGGAAAGCTCCGCAAATAGAGTTGTGGTCAGTAGCTGTAATGATGCGAATGCTCTGTAACAGTAGGAGTCTTGGCTGTTTGGTCCCCCAAAGCTAGGGTTTGCACTGGCTGCATTTGTGTTGCTTTGGCCACCAATTGGGTGTTCGTCTCCGGAGCAGCTGCCCACTCTCCTCCTGGTGAGGCGATCTGTAGCGGCGGGGACGAGGCAGATGTTACTTCTCTCTCAGTGACAGCTTACAGGCTCCGAACCATAGTTGGGAACACGCTGCTTATTAACGTCAACTTTAGCTTGGCACATTATTAGCTGGTAACTAGCTACTAGCGGTCCAGACCACTCTGCAGAAGGAAGGATGGCAAGGTGTTCGGGTGCAGTTCAGAAAAAATGGCTTTATTGCAGTCTTCACCACAAAAAAAGAAACATGGCTTTCTCGTGAGGTTGAACAGTAGCCCTGAGCTTGGCTAGACATTCAATTCTATCACTATCATCAGGCTATGCTGCCTGCTGTCTTCACCATGACACCCCGAGAGAGCTGCTCCCCTCCCTACGGACAATGAAGTACACGTCACACCCTCACAGGTTACCCACAAGGCAATACCTTTAAAGGGGAAAAAGGGTGAGCCGGTAACGCAGAGGACACACTGTGATTCGAGGCTCTAGCTGACATAAGTTAAGTTAATGAGCCTTTAGGTATGGCTAAAGCAGCAAAGCTAAAGCAGAGGGCTCGGATTAGCAGAAGGCTAAACTATAAGCAACATTTTCTCTCCATCTCTGAAACGCTTCACTGATAGACATTGACATTGTCAGACTCTCTTTTAGACTATTTTTGATGAGTCCGTCTTGCTTTGTTGGGTTGCTTTGTGGTGTAGGCAGTTTTTGCCACCACTGAATCAGGTGTCCACCAAAAGGGCGTGTACGTGCATCTATATTTGCAGAACGGCCAGTAGGAACACCCTCTGTCTGAAATTATGTGTTATTGGCAAAAGTCTCTCGTCACAGGCTACATTTGTTACAGCCTGAAAACAGGGCCAAGAGGAGGTGCACACGCCTCATTTATCGAACGTATCATATGACTGGTGACTTTGCATTTAAAATTTATTACCTTTTCTTTTGTCTGTGTTGTCACAGTAATCTTCTGTTCCTGCTAGGGTTGGGATCCGGATCCGGTTCTTTTTTAGAACCGGTTCCATCACATTTGGAGTAACGGTTCCTGCAAACGGTTCCTAGATTGTAAAAAAAAAAAAACGTCACGTGCATTTCCATTAGAGTGCGGCACAGGCCACATATTTCTGTCCGAACCCGACTGAGCCCGACATTATTTAATTACTAAAGCACTGAGTTTGTGTCACACAGTGGTTACAGGCTTTAATAGGCCGCGCGTGCACCGTGGGTGCTCAGCGGAGAGGAGACCTCCGTGTTTGAGACGGGAGCGGTCTGCTTCCAGCGAGGGGAGAGGGAGAAATATAACAAAATAAGATAAAGTAGGAGAAACCTGTCTCCCTCTTTTATTTTATTTTCAGCGTTTAATCAAGGCGGAGGCGGGCGGCTGGAGGTCCGAGACTTCCAGCGAGGGGAGCGGTAGAAACAAACAGCCAATGTGTGTGTGTGTGTGTTCTGTTCAGGTGTTGTCACGTAAATAACAGTGCCCAAGCATGAATGCATATAAGTATTTTTTATTACATTGCTGTGGTTAATTTGAGGTAATAGTGTTACTGTAGAAATCAGAGAATCACTTTTTGTTGTTATATATTCTCAGGGAGATGATACAAGCTCTAAATCTGAAATACACACCACACACAAATGTGTATTTTCATCTAATTGTACTGTGCAACAGTTAGAATAAAGTTTTTGTATTTGTATGATTGCATTTGTGTTTATTATATACTTGTTTAAGTATAGCAAGTATAATGAATATAATGTAGGAATCGGTAAGAGGAATCGGTAAGAGGAATCGGTAAGGAGTCGGACTGTTCAGAAGGAATCGGTAAGGAATCGGAATTGTTAAAATCGTAACGAGTCCCAACCCTAGTTCCTGCATACTTTTCTCATCCTGTTAGCAGTTTGTTTCCTTTCTGGCCTGATGCCAGGAGCTTTGTTGTCATTTTATGAACACAATACCCAGTCTTATTTGCGGTAACATGACTTATTCCCGTAACTATGTTGTTACCGTAATTATCTTTACTGTGGTTTAGGGTGTTGTCACATGTAGAGTTTGTTTTCTGTTTCTGTTCTGTCACAAGTGTGATACCGTACTGGTTTTGTAGTTTTCTTGTTGAGGTCCAGAGTGCAAAGTTACAAGTTAACTAAACTTGTGCATACCGATTCAGAAGATATGTGTTTATTGGACAGTTTGGTAAAGTGGCTTAAGTCAGAGATTTGTGGAGTCAAAATAAATACCATAATCTTAAAATTTGTGCTCAGTGCATTCCTGGAGTTATTTTGAAATTATATTACTGTAATTGAATTTTGTGGTGGACCTTTCTCGCTTCCTCTCGCCCTGCTTTGTCCACCAGAGTGACTTTCATGCCCCTCCATGAGCTGCTGTGAACTTTAAGCATTAAGCTGTGGGGTTGTGTACAGTCTGTGTAGGTAGAGAGGATAATAGTTTCTGTTATGAGCATAGAGTTTTTTCATAAAAAGACCACTTACTCAAAATGCAACATGCCTTGCAGCTGCATTGCATTATGGTCTATGTCTATGTGACTATTGTGGGTGGAGAGATTGCTATTCCTCCTTCGTGATCCTGGCTGAAGTCTTTGCATCTTGATTTTGTCTGGAACTACGTGCATCTATATTTGCAGAATGGCCAGTAGGAACACCCTCTGTCTGAAATTATGTGTTATTGGCAAAAGTCTCTCGTCACAGGCTACATTTGTTAAAGCCTGAAAACAGGGCCAAGAGGAGGTCTTTGCATCTTGATTTTGTCTGGAACTAAAGAAAAGAAAAGGACAGATAATAGGTTGCTGAAATAGTAGAAATACTTTATATTGTTTTGGTGACAACTCTAGAAAATCACCAAAGCTAAAGAGGACTCATGAATGCCCCAGAAATACAGAGCCACATTTTCTGACTGTTGTCTGCATTTTAGCATCTTAGGACAAACTGTAAACAAGACAAAGAGCCTACAGCCATGAGGTTCTGTGAGCTTAGACATAGAGGTGCTTTGAGCTAAAAGCTAATCGTAACAAGTAGGGTTTGACCATATATTGATTATAGTTGATGTATCGCAGCTTTTTCCATGTGGGATTTCTAAAATGACTATATCGGGAACATCGAATACATTTTATTAAGCCACAAGACTTGCTTTGGCATTTTAATTCCCTCCCTCTCTCCCTCTCACTGACACAAAAACAAGACTCACAAATATGAAACGCCGCACACACTCCCCGCCCATCCAGACCACTTTGTCCTGGGTGATAGTGTGTAAGCAGGTGAGGTATTTTTGTGTGTTTCTGTATTTGCAAGGCTCCAGAAAGTGACCATTTATTCACATTTTGCAACCATGGAGCACCAGTGCGATTCGTAAATATCATTCATATTCATATGTCCCCGCTGGGGACCATGAACGTCCGCACCAAATGTCATTGAGTCCGATTGACTGACCGGCCAACCAACATTGCCACCAGCATGGCTACACAAAAACTCTCACACAAAATGATCAGCCTTCATGGACACTGCCACCACTTGAAGAACACTGACCATAGCACACGGACCCTGCCACCCCTCAGCCCATGCTTCATCCTCGTCCCCTCTGGCTGCAGATACAGACAACCACTCTGCAAGAAATCTCGCTTTCGAAGGAGTATTTGTGCCCTCAGCCATCACTGCTTTAAATAAACCTGGGGTCACTGTAATGGACTTGTGCTGTGTTATTGTGATGTTCTTGTTTGTTTATATCCTGTGTGTTACCTGTTCTGAGTGTTTGACTGTACAGACTGTGAAAGCAAATGTCCTCTATAGGGGACGATAAAGAATGAATCTGACACTTTTGTGCTTTATTACCAGACGTGACAATGCAGTGCAGCTCGTATTGTTTTCACCTTGTGAATCTATGTGTGTGTGTGTCATCATGGGAAAATGTGGTCATGGAGACACCTATTGTAGCGCGAACTACCACAGAAGGGGTTTTCAGTACTATGCCATATGTCTGTCTGTCTGTCTGTGGACAGATATTGTCACCACGATTGCATCATGTCTGTGTAAGATGCAGTCATGAAACTTAATAGCCGTGTAGTTGAGATCAAAGTAAAGGCCGAGTTCAAAGATGTGTGTGGTCTAACAAGGGACGTCAGAAGTATGGGGGTAGGAAGCATGTAAGGGGCCACTTTATGCCCCTGACCCACATTCGTTTTAAGTCGCATCGCTGTCACTTGGCTGAAGTAACACCATTGCAAGATGGTCTTAGTCTTAGCTTGAATTTCGCCCTTTAAAACAAATAAAGGAATAGATTGTGAAGTTGTGTTTTAGTTAGTTAAGAATCCATTTTCACATTGAACTACACAGCCACACATTACCACCACTTAAATTAGTTTTCCTCTGTCTTGATTAAATGTTTGTGTTCATCCCATATCTGTCAATCTAATTGTTTTTCTTGTTTTGTTTCCCTCAGAGCCAAGAAGAAGACCAAGCCCTTGAACCTTAAGATCCACAGCAGCGTGGGCAGCTGTGAGAATCTGCCCACGCAGCGCTCGCCCCTCCACACTGAACGATCTCTGCGATCCTTCTTCTTCCCCTCCTTCATCCCTTCAACACCTCCTGTCCATGCTGAAACACCCTCTGCAAGTAAGTGAAGTTTTCTTTCTTTCTCCTTCTTTCTTTTTTTTTAATCAGCTCGCACTTTAGCTTTTATGAAATGAGATTTTTTAATGCCTTTAATATATTTCTTTCATATTCTAATCCCCTTGGACATCTGCTTATTTAGTTCTCAGGCAATGTCTCATTTCTGGGATGTCATTCTACTCTCTATGAGATTAAGTCAAAAAGTCAAGAGCACTCTGGGGTTGAAAACTGAACTAGGGTTGATTTTTAACCCAAAATTAGTCTTTATTATCTCTGAAAAGACAAATCAGTCTGAATCTGTGGAATACATGTTTTTCTCACCCTTGTCCTCAAATCAACTTTGCATCAGTCATCTCGCCTTGTGTTTGACGTTCTATTGTCAATCCTGAACCTTCTTTTGAAGGAGAGTAATTATATGCACATCATGTAGATGCAAGGCTACAATAGCATAAACAAAGAAAAAGCAACGCCTGCACACTTACTCCATGCAACAAAAGTTTAATAGACATTTAGTTTCAGTCCTACTTGGAACTTCGTCCATGTTATACATAATGAAGACCAACAGGTTGACAAGCTTTATAATGGCAGGTGTGGTTAACAATTCAAACTACTCAAACAACTGATAATAATCAATTCAATAAAAGATGGATTGGCTGTCTGCCGTGACATCTGCAGTGAGATGGGTGCTGTGCCAGACCAGTGTGGTGTAGAGGGCTGAGCCAGAAGGCAAAGCTTTTGATTCATTGGTCCATCTATGCCCAAGCCCTCACCTGTGGTTATGAGCTATGGGTAATGATCTTAAAAATGAGATCATGGATACAAGTGGCAGAAAGAAGAGTGGCTGGGCTCAGCCTTAGAGATAGGGTGAGGAGCTCAGGCATCCGGAGGGAGCTCAGAGTAGAGCTGCTGCTCCTTTGTGTTGAAAGTGGTCAGTGAGGCGATCTGATCAGGATGCCTCCTGGGCACCTCCCATTGGAGGTGTTTTGGGCACGTCGCACTGGTAGGAGGCCCTGGGGCAGACCCAGAACACACTGGAGGGATTACATATCTCGTCTGGCTTGGGAACACCTTGGAATCCCCCAGGAGGAGCTGGAAAGCGTTGCTGGGGAGAGGGACTTCTGGAGTACCTTCCTCAGCCTGAGCCTGTGACCCAGCTTTGGATAAGTGGTTACAAATGGATGGATGGATGGAATTCAATAAAAAAGAACACCTTGAGGAAAAAAAACAGTAATACAAGATGTATACTTCAAAGCATCAAACTTACATCTTAATGTATCTTGATTTATGAAAACAGTGTATCAAATTCATTATCCCGTTTATCGCTCTACATCACCTGTGTTCGAAAATCTATCGTTTCAAGTTATAGGCAAAAAAAGAGAAAGAAATGCTGAATACATGTACAGAAATTTGATTTAAACACCCTTCTAAACAAGTCTAATGAAATCTGATTAGGAGAAAGAAGACACACTTGATGTATTGTATTTTTCATTTTTACAAATAGCAGAAAATATCTATACAAATATATATATATATACACACACACAGAAGAGCCATCATGGTACAACCACCATTATTTATATTTGGAGAAAACTTATACTCTTGATAACGATCTCTAGGTGAAAGAGTCCGGAGAGTGAGAATATGAAAACCTTTTCCTTGGAGTAAGAGGGTGATTAAATCACCTTCTCTTCTCTGAGGTCTAACATGCTTGAACCAGTGTATCTGAGCGAGGCCATTGGTTGATTAGCCTCTCTGAAAAGCACTGCCACCAGGTTACACTGATCCTGGGTATAGATGCAGCTCCTGTGCTCTGCTGTCCTGGTTTATGGTGCTCTATGTGTGTTTCCTACATATGCTAAACCACATTTGGGTATTTGATAAAACAGATTACATTACAAGATATAGTGCCTCAGAGTATAGTGCTCTAGAGTGCATAAACCACGTGGATAATTCCCTAGTGAAGGATGAAGGAACATCGTGTTTTTAGCACAGATGAGAACAGATTTTGGCAGCATTTCTTTCAAGGAACATTTGTACACTACTTTAGATTGATCATCGAATTCATTTTTAAAGGGATTGTTCAGATATTGTGAAGTAGGGTACTTAATGATGATGATGTACTTAATCATAGTCAGTGTATTACATACAGTAGATGCCGGCCGGTATGCCCCCTTTTTGGAGAAGCAGGCAGGATTAACAGCTTAAATAGGAGGAGGGTGTGTTTGTAGATGACACATGGGGAGTGACGTATGACGTGTGTGTGTGAATCAGTGCAGCTCGAGTTGACTGCCTGAACTAGCTCGCAGGCGTCGCTCCATTAATGGTCAAAGTTTTCACATTGAAATTTAAGGTGTGTTGATGGATTCACATAGTCACCTCATGTATTGAGTAACATTACAAGTAAGCGTTCTACCTTAAAAGTTCCAGTGAATTCAGTTATTTTTTTCTCAGACTCCAGCTGCTGTGAGAGGCAGCAAAACATCCTTTCATTTTATAGTTAGAGTTTATTAATATATGTAAAACTCTCCACAGTATGAACAGTGGTTACACAAGCCTCAAAACCAGCCACAACTCAGCCCTGAGCAGAGTGACCGTCCTCTATTGACCAATCAACAGACTGCAGGGTTCACAGCTCCACCTTTTAGTACCAGATCTGTGTGCTAGGTACCCCAACAGAGGGGGGACCAAAAATGGGAACGATATGGAACGGTTCTTACCATCCACAACCTCTTACAGTGGAAACAGAAAAAAGTACCAAACTTAACAGTACCGAACTGAAGTGAAATGTACCGTACTGCTTGGTTGAAACGGGGCGTAACTGATCTAAAACTACTGTTATGGTTAATGGAGTCTGGTGGTTTTAATGAGAGCATAGATAGGAAAGTGAAGCCATTAACTGCTTCCCCATCAGAGAAAGCAGCGAAAATATTCTCAATACACTTAAAGGGTTATAGACTTTTTTTAGGTAGGACTTTTTTTAATGGGCTAAAATACATTGTGCTGGACAGCAGGACCGAAAAGGAGGCGTGCTGACTGCCATCTACTGTAGGTAATATACTGACTATGGTTGAGTACCTCATACAACCCCACTTCAAAAGATCCAAACTATCCTTTACATTGTGGATCAACAACTCAAAATGTGCCAGTGTTGTCATATATTCTTTTCAAAATCTTTACCTAGTGCTCAGTATTTTACACAGCACCTAGGACCATTATTTGTTGGAGGTTTTTTGTTTTCAATCAGGCACATTTCCTGTGTTACAGTGATAAACCTTCTGCCTCGACCACTCACACCCATAATCATTCTTACCGCCATAATTCTTTTTCTTAAGAATATACTTAAGTACAGCTCTGTTGGAAAATGCAACAAATGAACAATCAGGTCGTGCCATAATGACCGGAGGTGGTGTGTTGCTGCACATTGGCAGCCTTATTGGCTGATGCATTATGGGCATACTGCGGAAGCCATTAGACTGAGGAGGAGATGGGGAGTAATGGAGGTCATGTCAAGGAAAGGAGTGATAAATGGTCATCACTTAGTGTTGTGAATAGTTGTAGACCTTAACTAACAGGTATGTGCGGCACAGCGGTGCATATTTGTTGGTGGAGGCATGACATGGAATAATCACACACCATATGCATGAGAGCACAGACAAATAAAGATTTACTTGAATAACAAAATACAGGAGATGACAAGTACCATTTTATTGGTATAATCTCAATTGCTGATGTACATGTGTGTTAAGAACAGCAGTACAACCATTATATTGGGATACACTACAATGCACTTGTTTGAAAAAAGGGAGTTCAGGCCTACATTTTGAAGTAATGGACAGGCTAATCCTTTTCACTATCTCGGTTTCTTGCAAAATATAGCATCATTTTCTTTGTGACACTCTGTTAAAGTATGTGCATGTTCGACAGCAATCCTGCCCGCCCACAAAACCTCAATGAAACCTTCAATGAATTAACAGCCATCATGTGTAACTTATGTTTTATCAAGATATTTATTTCAGTGCACTGATTCAGCATCCCACTTGTATGTAAGGAAGCTATGTAATTTCCATATGATGTTACAGTAATGTCACTGACCATCAATCTGTCGTTTTTTGAGGGGAAAGACGTCCCAGTTTCTTTGGCAGCCTTGTGCTGCATTCATGTGCTGTGGGAAGAATCTCAAAAATGAGTTCCCGATCGTATTTCACATCTCACTGTATCTGTTTCCTTTGCTCTTCGTCATCAAAGTATTGTTTGCTCTGTGCAAAAAAAAACAAAAACACGCCTTTACTACAACTTAGAGCTCATGAACACGCTGAAATCAGAATAACAATCATCCGAGGGGCACATGAATGCACCATTGACTTTAGCTAGCAAAGGTATCAAATTGATTCGGATTAAATCCGTCCTAGAGCTTTGATTCTCTGCCCGAGCCTGGCCCGACCTAGCCCGCGGGCCCAAGCCGGGTCGGGCCGGGAGCCCCCCTCCCTCTGACGGGCCCAGGCCGGGCCCAGATACGATGTTTTTTTTTTGTTTTGTTTTTAAAGCTATGATTTGATAATGTTATAGGCTATGTATTGTAGCGACCCTGCAGTAAATGTTCTGTTATAATGTCAATGTTCTGTGAGTTAATGGCATGTTTGGGATTGAATGAGGTGCGGGGTGCGAGTGTGACGGGGATGAGGAGGGCTGTGTGAGTGCGCGTGCTGGTGTGTGTATGAGCGAGCTGGAGGAGAGAGCAGGAGTGCACAGATGGAGTTACAGCTTAGTTGTTGTTTGTTGGTTGTTTTGGCGTGGTTACGGCCAACAGGAACCTGTACTGTTCAGTAATAAACGGTGGTTTAATTGCCGAATAACTGCGTCATCCTTTCCACACGTCCAGTGTTGCAACATTGTGCGTGCACAGCCCTTCACCACCTGGATCCTAAAATAAACACCTGTTTTATTACATAATCATGCTTCCGTGTTGCGCCATTCATTAAGATCCTATATTTCTGTCATTCAAATAACAAGAATTGTGGTTTAATAATCTTAATTATAACAGCCAACTTATTGAAAAATGTCGGGTTTAAATCGGGCTCGGGCCCATAATTACAAAATGTCGGGTTTAAATCGGGCTCGGGCCCATAATTACAGTTAATTTGGACGGGACGGTCCCGGACATAACGTGCACGGGCTCGGGCCGGGTCAGGCTGGATTTTTTGGGCCCGATCTAAGCTCTAATCTGTCCTCATTCAGTGGCTGTAGCAGGCAGCATGAGCAGTACCCTGCGGTAACAGCGAGAGGGCAATTGGGAAAAGTCGGGGATTCATGAGAACTCAGACATTCGACAGGCTGACCCAGTACATACCAGATACTAAAGTGACTCATTCAAAAAGATTTGTTTGTTTATTTCTGCCCATCCCTAACGTTTTGCATGTGACAGAGTCAGTTTTCTCTCTTGTCCAAACAAAACAAGCTTATGCCATAGAAACACTACTGCCAATGTCATTGTTGTTATTGAGACAGAGAGGTTCCTTTCCAAATTTAACCAAAGGTGTAGTCTCTCTTTTGGCTGTCAATTAAATGTCAAAGTATTGACAAGTTGTGTACAAGGTGAAATTATTCACGGAAGAACATGTTTGAAAAAAGGGAGTTCAGGCCTACATTTTGAAGTAATGGACGGGCTAATTCTTATCACTATCTCGGTTTCTTTGAGTTAGTACAAGTAAATGCAATCACACCTGTCAAGTTTTGATACTTTTTTGCAAAATATTGCGTCATTTTCTCTGTGACACTCTGTTAAAGTATGTGCATGTTCGACAGCAATCCTGCCCGCCCACAAAACTGACTGACACCTTGTCAGTCTAGACAAAGTTACAAATTAAAACAGACGAATTAAAGTGACATATAACTTAAACCCAGAGGTGGAAAGTAACTAATTACATTTACTCACGTTACTGTAATTGAGTAGTTTTTTGGTGTAATTTGTAATTTTTTCAGTAGTTTTTAAAATCGGTAATTTTACTTTTACTTAAGTAAATTTTGACTGAAGTATTGTACTTTGCTACATTTGAAATCACATCCGTTACTAAGTAAAAAATAAATAAATAAATAAAAAGTTCTCGGCTAAATGGAAACCAAAAGGGCGAATCTCGGAAATCTCGTGTGGAATTGACCCAGAACAAGCGGCCGGTGCCAGCGAGTTACAGGAGAGCGAGATGGAGGAGGGTGGGAGTGCTTCAGCACAAGCACAAGCAGACGCAGCAGTTGAAATGAACGAAGAAACGAACTAAACGAAAGAAATCCCCGTGTGCACAGTGCCGTTCATAATTGTCGGTCAGAAAAATGCGGCCTGAGCCGCGCTCTTGTGCTCACCTGTGTCTGTGTGTGTGTGCTCACCTGTGCCTGTGTGTGTGTGTGTGCGTGCGCACGTGTCTGTGTGTGTGTGCGCATCGGGGCCCAACTCCGCCGTGCACGATACAGAGAGCAGAGGAGGACTGTAAACACGCAACCATAGAGACAGAAATGACACGCCCTCATATAAACAATATAAGTCATCACGTTATAAAGTGAAATGTTTCACCGTATAACACGATAAATAGTATATTGGTATGTTACTATATTGAGCGTCTGTCGCACAAAATAATATAACTTTAGTTTATGAAGAGATAAGACGGAGCCCTCTCCTCTCCTCTTATGACGGAGCCCTCTCCTCTCCTCTTATATGCTTTACTCACAAGTGTGTGAATTGACCTGGATATGACCTGGCGTCTGTAGCTAAAGTGACTCATTCAAAAAGATTTATTTGCTTATTTCTGCCCATCCCTAACAATTTGTATGTGACAGAGTCAGTTTTCTCACTTGTCCGAACAAAACAAGCTTGACCAAACAAAACAAATATAACAAAGGCGTAGTTTCTCTTTTGGCTGTCAGCTAAATGTCACAGTATTGTGACAGGTTACAAAGTTGTGTACAAGGTTAAATTATTCTTGGAAGAACATGTTGTTGATGTTACCTGTACCTGATCTGATGGTAGATAAGCTCAGTTCAGAGCTGCAGCAACAGCATACACTGACAGATGCCAGTATAACTAAGTGGAACAAAATAGACCTAATTGGCACCGTGATGAGAAAGACCTGTCCACGTTGTTAAGTTTTTTATTTCTATGTTGTTTCAGGGCCGCAACAATTCATCACTTTATTAATTAGTTGTTAGCTACACTGAACAAAAATATGAACGCAACACTTTTGTTTTTGCTACAGTTTTTCTTAGGTTAAAATAGATTTATGCACTCAATAAATCTGGTGTGACCAACATTTGCCCCATGCAGTGCAACACAGTTTCTTCACATAGACTTAAACAGGTTGTTGATAGTGGCCTGTGTATTGTTGACCCACTCCTCTTCAATGGCTGTGTGAAGTTGCTAAATACTGGCCGGAATTGGAACACGTTGTCGTACACGCCAATCCAGAGCATACCAAGCATGCTCAGTGGGTGACTTGTCCGGTCAGTGTGCAGGCCTTCTCCCAAGTGCCAGATACCATCGAAGGTGAGCAGTTGCCCACTCAATTTGGTTACGACAATGACCTGCTGTCGGGTCAAGACCCTGGTAAGGACAACCAGCATGCATATGAGATTTCTTGAGATGGTTTCCAAATGGAATTATTTTGTTTTGCAAACCAATTATTGCATCAGCTGTTCAGGTAGCTGGTCTCAGATGATCCTGCAGGTGAAGGCACTGGATGTGGAGGTCCTGGGCTGGTGCATCCACCCATCCATTTTCATCCACTTATCCAGGACTGGTCGTGGGGGCAGCAGGCCAAGCAAAGCACCATAGACGTCCCTCTCCTCAATGCTTTCCAGCTCCAGTTCCCAGGCCAGATAAGATATGTAATCCCTCCAGCATGTTTTGGGTCTGCCCCGGGGTTTCCCATCAGAATTGCCAGCTCCGCAACACTAGGGATCAGCATGTCCGGGGCCCCAGTGCACCAGCCCCGATTCCTGTCCCGGCTTGTGGTGAGCCCACAGGGCGATGGGCCCCATGGCTCAAGGCCTGCCCATCACATGCTCGATGGCGACCCCCAACCCCGCAGGTCTGGCTCCCTGGTGTCCCCATACTGGGCGAGATGCTCTAAATCCGAATATTCCGTTTCATCCCTGTCTTCTTGAATTGCTCTTAGTCTGGTCCCTCCCTTGGGACCACTTTGCCTTGGGAGACCCTACCAGGTCTCACACATCTACACACGTCTACACATCTCTCGGAGTAGGAGGGCTGGTGCAGTCACACGTAATCTGTGGCTGTTAGGCCAGTTGGATGTACTGCCAAATTCAGTAGAGAGGTGAACTTTTGGTTCACAGGCAACAGCTCTGGTAGACAGTCCTGCAGTAAGCATGCCACTGGCACGCTCTCTCAAAACTAAAGACACACTGTGGCATCATGTTGTGTGATCAAACTGCACATTTTAGAGTGGCTCTTTATTGTGAGCATCCCAATGAACACCTGTGTAGTAATCATGCTGTTTAATCAGCATCTTGATGCTACACCTGTCAGGTGGATGGATTATTTTGGAAAGAGAAAAATGCTCACTAACACAACAAATTTGCAACTAAATTCTGAGAGAAATATTTCTATTGAGTGCATAAAAAGTGAAAGATCTTTGACTTAAAGGGATAGTGCACCCAAAAATGAAAATTCAGCCATTATCTACTCACCCATATGCCGAGGGAGGCTCAGGTGAAGTTTTAGAGTCCTCACACACGGAGATCCAAGGGGAGAGGGGGTAGCAACACAACTCCACTTAATGGAGGCTTACGGCACCCCAGATTCAAACGTCCAAAAACACATAATTGAAACCACAAAATATCTCCATACTGCTCGTCCGTAGTGATCCAAGTGTCCTGAAGCCCCAACATAAGAAGTTGTTTGGAAAAACGTCATTTGAACTCTGTTTTTAGCCTCATTGTAGCCTGTAGCTCTGACTGCTTCTCTGTGCACTGTGCCCACTTGTGCGCGCTTGCGTGAGACCGTGAGACATGGGCACCGCTTTCATGTCTGTTCATGTGCTTTCGCTGGTCTCATGTGCAAGCGCACACACGTGAGCACGGTGAGACTAAATGAGGCTAAAAACAGAGTTCAAATGACATTTTTCAAAACAACTTTTTATGGTGGGGCTTCAGGACACTTGGATCACTACGGACGAGCAGTATGGAGATATTTTGTGGTTTCAATTATGTGTTTTTTGGACGTTTGAATCTGGGGCGCCATATACCTCCATTAGGTGGAGTTGTGCTGCTACCCCCTCTCCCCTTGGATCTCCGCAAGTGTTGTGAGGACTCTAAAACTTCACCTGAGCCTCCCTCGGCATATGGGTGAGTAGATAATGGCTGAATTTTCATTTTTGGGTGCACTATCCCTTTCAACCTGTGAAAAATGGGAGCAAATTAAAAGTGTTGCATTTAAGGTTTTGTTCCATGTAGATAAAAATAGAAATAAAAAGTCAGGTACTTAAATACTAAATAGATAAAACATGATATTTGATCACAAAGCTGTCAATAATAATCACAGGCCTGCAATAATTCACAATGAAGCCATCTCCCATGTCTCCACCTGTACGTCTGTGGGAGTGCATACTGACAACCCACTGAGCTGGAGTGTCCAAGTTAACAGCGTCTGCTCCAGGCTACAGCAGAGATAGTGCTTCTTACGTAGACACAGAGTTTTTAGGAGTTGGAGGAAGTACACATTGCTTTTTTTATCCTGCTGTACTAGAAAGCATTATTAGACACGGTGGGTATCACAGCTTGGTTTGGAAACCTGCCTGTATACCTGAAATCCAAGATAAGCCGTCCGCAGTGGACGGTTCTGAAGGTTGAAGAAATCCTGCCGCTTCATGCGCTCCCTCTGGCTTTCTGGGAGGAGTTTCTGGGCACACTTGCTCAGATATATCACCTGTGACTGAGCAACTCCCTCTGGCATGTTTTTCACATATCCCAAATACAGGTTAGACTGCTAAAACTTTGTGCTGATGTCAGTTACAGTTGTAAACACCCACGGCAACATGCGAAACTGTTCAAGTATCGGCTTAACTGCATGTTTTTAGATTTATGTGTACTGTAATTGATTTGTCACTGTCTGTCAAACATTGTTGTGTCTTTTAACAGCAGCAGCACTGAGCCAAAGATAAATTACCCCTGTCTTTCCTGTGTAATTTACCTTTTCTTTAAAAGATGATGTAATTTCTGTCTTCACTGCCATTGCATCAACATTTAACCTAAAGTATTTGTTTTTTTATAGGTACACTGCACCCTCCCTTTCTACCCTTCATTCCTTCCTTGTATTTATGTTGTAATTATTTAGCACTATATGTAATTTATTTTGTTGTTATGCACACGTTATCTAATGCTGTATATTTCAGCTAATAACAAAACCCACAAGTTTGAAAGATTGCTGTCTCGGTGCAGCCCCACTACACGTGACCAATTTGCATGAACTCTTGCCTGCCCCAACCCGCCAGCTGCTTGTGGCTGCAGCTCGATCGGCTGTCTTGATGTGAGCATCGTGTGAATTTTTCAAATTGTCATGCCCCCTCTTCGCACTGCCAACTTAGTCTGCATCGCAGGAATCCCAGCATGCTTTCAGCAGCAAATCAGTTGCTTCCAGCACACAATGAATGGTAGCAAATTTCTGGTTACATATTTTAGAGCTGTTGTAATTAATCTTAAATTCTCCAATCTGTTGACAAAATTATTGCCTGTAGTGTCTTTGTGGTAGGAATTAGTGATCGCTGCTAGATTGCATGTGTCAGAAATGTGCAAGTGAAGAAGACAAAATCTTATATGGTTACAAGGAGAAATGTCCCAGCAAGCAATAGTCATGATTTAAACGTATTGGCTATATTTAGCTCCGATTTAGTCTAGCTCAGGGGTCTGCAACCTTTGCCATTAAAAGAGCCATTTTTGACCAAAAATAATTTGAAAAAATCTGTGTGGAGCCGCAAAACATGTTTGAGCCTTATAATCAAGGAAAATAGCCTATTAAGTCTAAATTAGCGTATACTTATGGTCTAAATAAGCATTTGTTAATACGTTTTACCACAAGGTGGACACTGTGCAGGGCACTATAAATAATTATCTGGTACTTAAATTTTGCAGAGCTGGCAGTGAGAGCAAACAAATCTGTCCACGCACTACTACATTCTCTATTTTATTCAATTTACTTTTTTGGATTTGGCATCCATAGCTAACCAGCCACTGCTATCGAGGTTCAGCAACATTTGGATTCATAGAATGAATTTCCATAGACTTCTTTTCTCAAAGGCTCAAGGAGCCACTGGACAGGGGCTAAAGAGCCACATGTGGCTCCGGAGCCACAGGTTGCCTACCCCTGGTCTAGCTACATGTAACCCAAATCTAGCCGATTTAATTTTAAAATTGATTAAATATAATTTTCGCCATTGCAGATGGCGTGCGGTATGATATTCAATCACGTATGGAGAGTCAACAGTAATTAAAATATGTTTATCTCCATTTTTTGGACATGGTCTCTACATAGCCGTATAATTGATGACGTCTACACTTTGGCTATGGTTAGACGTCTACCAAATTTTCACTGACAGCCCAAATTCAGCCGTGATTTAGCCTAGACGTCAGGTCTTCATGTAGACAGCTATTAGACATTTTTTAAACCAAAAAATGCTTGCTGGGGTCAGACATTTTAATGATCAAGCATTGTAGCTCTGACAAGCAGCTTGGTTTGTCAGTCAATCAGTCCACAAAAATTTCCCACCCTTTGGCAGCCACAGTTTTTTGCCCTGGGAGGCTAAAATTTGGCATGGTGGTCACAGCTGTAGCAAATTCATTCATGTTTCTTTTCCATAGTGACATACACTGTACAACTGAGAACCTAGGTGTTCAATTAGCGCTCTACTTTTTTTATATTTTACAAAAACTAAAAAAAAATAAAATTTCAGTTATTGATGAAAGTGAAAAACGCAAATAAAAAACAGAGCAATACCCTGGTTCTCACAGGAGTTGTCAGGCTGGCTTAAACAAAGGAACAATGGCTTGTCTCACATCAGACACTCAGGTGATCCTGTGTATCGGCTGTCATGTAGACAACTTAGAAATAAATGTACATCAGCTGTGAGAAAAATCCAATTATTATTTAGACCTAATAACTTTGACTAAGCTGTCAAGATTTTAGGAAGCAGTAAATTCAAAGAAAGTCTTCAGCAAACACTTTGCTGATGTTGTTTGCACATGTTGTGTGTGCAGTGAACCATAGTTCTCAGTTCATTCCTTCTCTCCTAATGATGTACTTGAAGCTTTGCAAGCTATTGATACCAGGAGTTCAACTGTAGTTGATAATTTGGATCCTTTAAAAAAAGTCTAATTATCACTGAGCAGTTAGCAAAATATATTTAATCTTTCCGTCTCAACAGACAGATTTCCTATTGTTTGAAAAGCAGCCCATGTAATTCCTTTACATAAAGGTGGTCATAGAGAGGATATAAATAGTTACCACAAAATCTCCAAACTACCCTGCTTAGCAAAAATCCTGGGACATTGGGTTAACAACCAACTCAAGTCTTTTCTTGGAAGGCTCTCAGTTTTAAGTCCAGCCCAATCTGGATTTAGAGCTCATCACAGCACTAATTCAGCCGTTACATTAGTTACAAATTTCCAGTCAGGAGAGGACTGATTTATTTTGACACAGCACAGCTCCTAATAGAGTTTTTTCTTTATTTTTTTCTGCGACAAAGCAACCAAAGAAATCTTGCTGACTAATGACCTTTCTGGTCGACTAATGTTTGGTTGACTATTAGGGGGCAGCCCTAATTGCATTTCTATCTCAACTGGTTTGCTTACTGATTGTTTGTTTGGTGTCTGTGTTTATGCTTGGCATGATTGAAGGTGAGGGTCTCCCTCATTTGATTGAATAAGATTATTAGATTTGATTGAATGGATAAGATGTGACAAAGATGTGACAAAACAGTGCTTAATAATACAAAAGTAGGAGAGTAACACATCTTCATCACTCAGTGCTCATTGTGCTCCTTTTAAATCACTGAGTAAAGAAAAAAAATGAATTGAAATGTTTTCTTTTTCCGTGGAGCTCCTGAGTTGACCTTGGGGGTCCCCAGTTCCTATTTTAGAAATGGTGTGTGTGTGTGTGTGTGTGTGTGTGTGTGTGTGTGTGTGTGTGTGTGTGTGTGTGTGTGTGTGTGTGTGTGTTAAAGCTTGCGTGAGCATGCCGACACGCGTGTGTGCGCCCAGTAAACCAGGCTAAACATCCGTCCCGAGTCTATGTTTGGGATTATGGTATCACTGCCATCTCATACGTCAGGGCCCTCCAGCCAACAGCATTATCACTCATCTCTCTAGTCGTCTGAATCGAAACAGACGGAGGACCCACAAGACTGGCTGAGGTGACTGAACGCTGTCTGCTCAGGATGAGTCAGTGCCCAGTCGAAGCTGAAACGTCAGCGCCTTCTTATGAGTTTGTTTGGCTGTCCACCTAGAGATGCCGAGAGTCTGGTTGTGATACAGTTAGATCACATTAAATATTCATACTAGTGTTTCTTTGCTTGGGTAGATTTTGGCACATAATTTGGTTCTGGAGACAGATAGTTTTGTATTAAATCTGCAGATAGCTGACAGTGTGTTGATTTTGAGTCTATTTAAAAGAATAAGGCTAGCATTTTTCTAAATTTTCTATTTTGTAAACAAACCCCACAGAAAGACCAAAACCAACTACGTGTTTGTTCATGTGTGTGTAGCACATTAAGATAAAAAAAAAAACATCAGTTAACATGACCTAATGTGTGGTTTTTAATTTTGTGGAAGGATTTTTGAACATAGGATGGGCCCACCCCATTAACTTCAATAGAACTGGCACCAAAGTCTGGCTCCAATGCAAAATCTGAGCATTGTCATTGACATTAAGACTTTTCTTTCTTTTATAGTTTACTTGGC
This sequence comes from Epinephelus moara, assembly GCF_006386435.1. NCBI lineage: Eukaryota > Metazoa > Chordata > Actinopteri > Perciformes > Serranidae > Epinephelus > Epinephelus moara. The sequence continues at coordinate 36,484,232 of NC_065513.1, read as the reverse complement.
CCAACCTAGCTTATTCTCTATAGACACGTTGTGCATGTCCGTAAGATTCCATTGTTTGGCTTGTTTTTGTGACTGGATACTTGTTTATATCACACCAAGGCATGTGCCCTAGTTTACATCTTGATTTTGTTCCTCATTCCTGGATTGTCAAACTGTCATGGTGATACCTCTGGAAATGTTGACTTTGAAGTTTTTCTCAAAGTCATTGTTTGATTTTCCTGTTGGTCAAGATGTTGATGTGTTTTTGGACACATCTGCACATGTGCTGTAATTTACACCACGGTTTTACTCCCTCCTGGACTGAAGTGGTTATTTAAAAGTGTTGGGTTTGAACTTCTTGGTTTAGATGTTAATATGTTAAGTGATGATTTTATTTGATTATATTTGGTGGTATGGGTGGTATGTTGTTTGTGCATGTCTGTAGGTTTCAGCTGTTTGGCTTGTTTATGTGACTGTTTACTTATACAAAACCTGTGCGGGTACAGTATTTAATTACATGTCAGTTTTGTCTCTCCTTCCTGAACTGTCTGACTGACAGGTTTTAATTAAGTTTGCATGTCTGTTGTTTCGGTAGAAGTGGGTTGTGTGTGTGCCAACTCTCATGTCTTTAGACATGAAAACAATGACATATAAAGTGGTAAGGCATGACACTAAATTATTCTTCAAATTTTATTTTTGTTATGATTTTTTTATTTATTATCATTTGATTTGATTTATTTATGGATTCTTAAAATACATCAGTCCAACACGATCCCAAGACGTTTAAGTTGTAATGCTAGAGATTTCCATCCTGGTTAATTTGGTGACACCTGTGGTAACTACGCTAACAGCAACCCAGCCAACATATGTGGGCGCCACATGGGTTAATCTGGGGCTACCTGGGTACCAAGTGGGTATGGGCTCAAAATGGGCATCTTATCTGGGGCCCACCTGGGAAACGTAAGTAGGTGGGTCCTAGTTGGGACATGGCACCCTTGGACAAACCCACCTACAGCCCACATTTCAGACAATGCAGCCCCCATGTAGAACCCACATAGAATTTAAATCTGGGACTGAGATGGGTCTTGCGTATGTTGCCCAGTTGGGGCCTACCTATAACCCAGTGTAACCCTGCATGAAAGCCATGTGGGCAAGTGGGACGGGGCCATTATGGAACCCACGGACAATCTTATATAGGGCCCAATTTCAGCCCATTTTCTACCAACATGACACTCTTTACACTTTAACAGTTACTTTGTCAGAAATACAACGAAAGATTTACTAGTGTATGTCTTTACAATTAACCAAGCAATCAGTCAATAATAACTGCTTCACAATAAAATTAGACTCCTTGTCAGTACTGTGTGGGTGTATAGCGTAAACTTGATTAAACTGCCTCACCTAAATGTACAGAATGTTAGTAATGCTATTAATTACCTGTGCTTTTCCTACTATGATAAGCCAATATTTCTGTCTTGTGACTCACATCATCACAGTCACCTGTAGTCACTTGCTCAGAAATGCAGTGGGAAAGAAGGGCATCTAACCTGAACCACAGAGGAATAACGAAAAGACAATAAACCTGTCGGTGCTTCACAATAAAATCAACCAGTGTTTCATCATGTGAACCCTTTTAATGCGAAACAGTAGCAGCAGGCTGTTGTGTTTACATTTGGAATATCTTAGCTTTGGCGTGGTATAAAGAGAGCAAACAGCAGTATAGTGCCACTAAATACTACTAGAGCGATAACTTTGAAGGACAAACAAGAAGCATATACACAACAATAGAACATGGCTTGTTTTTGTGACTGTATACTATACCACACCACAGCATGTGCCCTAGTCTACCCCTGTAAATCTGTCATGATGTTGTTGAGCTTCCTGTTGGTGTAGATGTTTAAGTGTTTTGAACACACCTGGGTTTGTACCATAGTTTGCATTTCAGTTTTGTTCCTGCTTCCTGGTCTGGAGAGATTTTCCTTACAGCTATGAGTCTGAATTTCTTCTTGGTGTAGATGTTGATGCATTTTCTGATGTTTGTGACCAAAACTTAACCAGTGCAACCAAACCAAAAAATGAATGTCCACATCAATAAGCCTAAATTAAACAAAACAGATTAATAGCTCATTTCAATTTATTTTTTAAACCTACTTGTATATAAGCTTTGACCCAATCTCTGACCTAACCTTCAGAGAAACTACACACTCATGTCCTTAAGTTTGCATTGTTTAGCTTAATTACATGACAGGATGTTTGTGTAACACCTTTGTGTGAGCTTGTGCACATTGATGACCTTGTCACTGTGTGAAAGTCAAACTAAGAAGATGCCGTTGGGTCTGGGGTTAATGTAAATATTCAAATTAAAACTTACTTCACAGTGTTGAGGCAACTGCAGGTGGCTTAACTGCGTTTTTTTTGATTGGACTAGAGTTTTGCGCAAGAGATTGGAAGGTACTTAGTTCCTTAGAGTTTAATTAAGTTTGCATGTCTGTTGTCTTGTTGGAGGTGTGTTGTGGTTGCGCCAATGTTTAAAACTCTTCCACTCAGCATTTATCTTGCCCTCATGCCTGATGATAAAGCATTGGGACATCAAAACATAATGCTTACACAATTGTTTTTCTGTTAGACCTTGAAGAAAAATGTAGCTTGTGCACGTTTTGTTTTTACAGGTGGTCTGGTTTTGACTTCAGTTTTGTTTTTACTTCAGTTTTACTTTTTGTTTCTTCACCCCCTGGAAAAGAGTTTGAGGTCTTTATTAAGTTTGCATGTCTGTTGTCTCTTTGGAAGTGTATTGTGTGTGCCCAAATGCTTAAAACTCTTTCGCTCAGCATTTATTTTGCCCTTATGCCTAATGATATAGCATGGGGACATCAAAGAACAGTGCTTACATTTGTTTTGCCATAACTGGAAGAAAAACTTGAGACAAGTCTTGTGCCTTTTGGCAAGGCACACACATTTTGAAGTGTTCTCAGGACATGAAAGGGAGTATTGATCACTTCATAAAGCTGAACTTGGAAAACACTAAACTGACAAACCATGACAATTAAAACAACATAAATATTGGCAAATTAATTAACAGTACAGTCCTGGTTGAGATCTTTTCTTTAAAGGTCCTGCGCAAGGTCAACCCACACAGGTAATTCCAGTTAATCTGATTGAATAGACTCCTTGTCAGTACTGTGTGGGTGTATAGCGTGAGCTTGTCTAAAGTGCCTCACCTTTAAGTGTCTTGTTAATTACCTGTGCCTTTCCTGCTATGACAAGATTTCTATTTTGTGACACACATCATCACCATCACGCTTTGATATGGGTTTGTTTGTTTAGTACACTTCTTTTACTTTTCGCTTAGTGCTCAGAAATGCAGTGGGAAAGAAGCGTGTCTAACCTGAACGTGGAATAACAAAAGACAATAAACATGTTGGCAAAACTGAGTAAGGCCTTTGGCGTAAACAAATGCCTGCAAACAGTGAACATGATAGTGGCCATGCCAATACATAAAGACGGGCTATTGCACTGGTATATCCACTCTCATGCTTATTTTCTTGCACCGAGTCTGCTCATATGTATGCATGTGCACTACATGTGTTAAAACAGAATTTCACTTTTTGCAAGCAAGGAGCATCCTATTGTTGTTTGCTGTTTATCCTTGTGCTCAACTTAAATAATAAGTATTCATATTTCAGTGTTTTTGTTCTTGCTCTTAGTGTTATGAAAAGTCATTGTTTGTCCAGTGTGAAAAGTTATGGTGGCCACAGAGGGTGCCCGAATGCTTAAAACTCTTCTGCTCAGCATTTATTTTGCCCTTATGCCTAATGATATAGCATGGGGACATCAAAGAACAGTGCTTACATATTTGTTTTTCCATTACTGGAAGAAAAATTTGAGACAAGTCTTGTGCCTTTTGGCAAGGCACACACATTTTGAAGTGTTCTCAAGACATGAAAGGGAGTATTGATCACTTCATAAAGCTGAACTTGGAAAACACTAAACTGACAAACCATGACAATTAAAACAACATAAATATTGGCAAATTAATTAACAGTACAGTCCTGGTTGAGATCTTTTCTTTAAAGGTCCTGCACAAGGTCAACCCACACAGGTAATTCCAGTTAATCTGATTGAATAGACTCCTTGTCAGTACTGTGTGGGTGTATAGCGTGAGCTTGTCTAAAGTGCCTCACCTTGTCAGTACTGTGTGGGTGTATAGCGTGAGCTTGTCTAAAGTGCCTCACCTTAAAGTGTCTTAAAGTGTTGATCATAGTATTAATTAGTTTTTCCTTTCCAGCTATGACAAGATTTCTATCTTGTGACTCACATCATCACCGTCACGCTTTGATATGGGTTTATTTGTTTGTTTAGTACACTTCTTTTACTTTTCATTTAGTGCTCAGAAATGCAGTGGGAAAGAAGCGCGTCTAACCTGAACGTGGAATAACAAAAGACAATAAACATGTTGGCAAAACTGAGTAAGGCCTTTGGCGTAAACAAATGCCTGCAAACAGTGAACATGATAGTGGCCATGCCAATACATAAAGACGGGCTATTGCACTGGTATATCCACTCTCATGCTTATTTTCTTGCACCGAGTCTGCTCATATGTATGCATGTGCACTACATGTGTTAAAACAGAATTTCACTTTTTGCAAGCAAGGAGCATCCTATTGTTGTTTGCTGTTTATCCTTGTGCTCAACTTAAATAATAAGTATTCATATTTCAGTGTTTTTGTTCTTGCTCTTAGTGTTATGAAAAGTCATTGTTTGTCCAGTGTGAAAAGTTATGGTGGCCACAGAGGGTCACTTTCCACGAACAGCTCGCCTCTTGTGCCTCAGGCTGTCTGAGCTCACACAGTTGGAGCGAGGCCGCAACTTGTGATGATGCCTTGTGTCCACTTGGAGGTCCAGTACCAGCCCTGGGACTCAACCAACACATACACCTGCTTCAGAACTGGTGTGTGTGTATGAGTGTGTGTGTGTGTTTGTGAGATGCAGAGAGAAAGAGAGGAAGAGTGCGTAGGAGTTTGTGAGTGTGTGCTTGTGGATATAAATGGCTTCAATGTTCTTCATACCCTTTGCACACAACTCGCTCTGTTTATTTCTACATGTGTTCTAATGACGTCACCCACTCACCCTAACCTCGCATAGACGCTTGCCGGTTGCGTCACAGATCTCCTAGCAACCGAGTGTGGCACCACAATGGAGGTCCCTTTGAGACTTGGCAAATAAATAATGGCCAACAAATAACGGCTAAATTTAAAACAGGGTGAGGAGAAAAGAGCTACCTGAGAAGAAAAGTCGAGGTTGGCGTCGATTCAGTATTTTAGTAAAGATGTGAAGTTTTGTCACCCAGCCATCGTTTCATAGTTTTATATGTATGAGGAGATGCATGCTGACATGTTGACTCATGCTTGGAGAGCCGAGCATACTCAGCTTTTTTTGTATTCTTGAATCATAAACAGAATAGAAAAGATAAACCTCGCCTTTTGTCGTTGTTTTGACTTCTTTTCACCGCCTACGAAACTCCACAAACTCCCTGCACCACATATTAATCATTTCTGGTTCACTTGTAATTAGAAAATATGAACCAATGACCTAAAGGCAACATTCAGCTTTGCCTCTCTGTATTTTGCTCTGTATTTTCTCAGTAAACCAAGAGAGTTTCATTTAATAGGAGGACCTGGATTGTTGTTAAAATGAGCGATGACTTTTTGTATACTCTTTTATCTTCTCCTGCAGCATCAGGTCACTGCTAAAGAAAACCTCTTTTCAGAGTAGTAAATGTTTTGCAGGTGGGACTTAACTGACTCTTTCTGGCGCAGAGCTCTCACATTTAGCTCTCGTCTCACTCCAACTAATGAAACCCTGCAGAGGAGGTCACACACTCCAGTCAATAAGGAGGTGGATTGGTCAGTTGTTACTATGTTTGTTCCTTGAAAAGAAGGGCAGGTGTCACAAGTCAGAGGAGTCTTTGTAAACACTGTGCTGCTGCTGCATCCACACAGATACTGTTTTTGTGCAGAAGAGCCCACTGATCTCGCTGTGAATTTAGTCTCTGATGAACTCCGTGTCGTAATTTGACACCTCAGCTAATCTAAACAAACTGCTTTAATAGCCGACTAGCCAGCAGGGAAGTGTAACAACAGATGTTAACAACGTCCGACTTGCCACTAAAGCTTTCTGTTACAAGCCGCAGAGTACAAATCAGATTCGATCATTGTGATATTTCGACAGGCTGTGTGCTGTAAGAGATGGCACTGTTTTGGTCATGATGCATTGAATGCGGCACGCGTGTTTGAGCTCCCCATCTGTCGCCACCACTGAAGCATCCTTCCAGTTCACTTATGGGATCTTTATCTAGTTTAAAAGTGTGTGAGAGAAAGTTGAGAGTGAGCCCAGTTCTAATGAGACAGCAAATTTGTATATTTACTAAAACAATTATCTGGTCGTCGTCAGTGTTGTCCAAGAGCTATGAACCTCAGATATGGCTGCCAGAGGGGGCGTTACGTCAGCCGAAAGTCCTCCGTAGCGTCAGATTGGCCTTGCCACCGAAACCTGCTGTCTGTTGGTATTTGTCTGCGTGCTCCGAGCCATTTGAGTTCTTCAACTGAGGAAGTCACTCCCGAGCCATAAGGCCTCCGGGCATCATCTGTTCCCCCGTCCCTCCTCCCTCTGTCTCACTGGCACACTTAAACCGCCAGTGTTAAAAGACTCACACTATCTATACGGCTGTGCGCAGATACTTGTTTCAACCAAGAAAATTGCTATTTTTCTAGTGCTGTGATTACTATTGTCAGTTTATCATAGGGGTAGTGCGTGTGTGTGTGTGTGTGTGTGTGAGAGAGAGAGAGAGAGAGAGAGAGAGAGAGAGAGAGTGTGGGTTATTTGTAAACCTGTATGTGTGTGTGCTTGTCAAAGATGACAGCACAATATTCTGCAAAAAGGCTGATCGGCGTGTAGCTGTTGCCATAGCAACTGAGCAACCTGGCTTTGTCTCTTGTTCATCTGAGTTTTTTCTTCTTCTCACATTCGGATAGAGAGGGGGAAAAAAACCCACAACTCTCTATTACCACCCTTCTCGTAGTTCATTTCTTGCTGCCACTCCAAACAAATACTTGTTCAGCCGTGTACTTTCACCTTGTGGAAAGTCTCATTAGAACGCATGGATGAGGAACGATGAGAGGATGGTAACAGCCTGTAACATATCGCTCATATAACACTCATGTGCTATAATGCAGTGCATTGTGCAGCGAACGCCCACACAGTTTTTACAGTCCTGTTCACTTGTTCTTCTGCTCTGCACTGTCTGCTGTATATACCATAATGCCAGACTCTTATCTAGTTAAACCGGCCTGAGCTTCCTGTCGACATGTTGCGTTCAAGTGTTGTTTTGTGCCGAATTTGTTTGGTATTCCTATCTTGAGCTTTTGTCTCTTGATGATACCAATCCAGATATGCCCCTAGTTGCATTCAACCATTTGACTGAAGCTTTTATCCAAACTGTGCTACACTCTGCCCATTGAGCTGTAGGACCTTGATGATTCTGATAATGACGTGCACAGGTGCGGGTGAGATGACTTTGTGACAGCGCAGACAATGACAATAATTTGAATTTGTGTGTTTTTTTTCCTTTGTTGCATGCGTCTTGTGCTGTTTTAATGTCACACACTCCACATTTTTTGCCAGCAGTAGGAACTTCTCCTCCATGGGGAGCAGCAGTGTTTAGTGCTCAGTCAATCACTATGGGAGGAATCTCGGTCTAAAGTCAAATGAAGTTTATTTGGCAATAAATCGGCTCCTATACTCAAGTAGTCTCTTTATCTCTGCACACATACATCTCCCTCCCCCTTTTACCCCCACACAGACAGAAACATATATTTGTTCATGTTTAGTGTAGTTATAGTTCTCTCTTTAAGCCACACACACACACACACACACACACACACACACACACACACACACACACACACACACACACACAAACACTAGCAGGATATTCAACCCCATGGTCTGCTGTCTGTCATGTGACCGGCCAGTGGAGGAGGGGGGAAGGAAGGCCTTGGCTTAATTAGGCTGAGGCCAATCAGAGAAGATGGAGGAGGACACTGTTGTCTGGCGCCTTGGGGTTTCTCAGCTCCTGCAGGCTCATCTGTCTTACACACACACACACACACACACACACACACACACACACACACACATGCACGCTTTGTCTTGGTGTGTTGCTTTTGCATATCCTAAAGTTTTCCCTCACTTATGTGACTAGATGTTTATACAACACCTGTTTGTGAGCATTTGTACTTTACTGTCCTTCATTTCTCCTCCCTGGGCTGTCAAACTGTCATGGTGGCACCTCAGGAGACCGTTACACCTGGTCTCATGCTTTTAGGCACGACAAAGGCAGCACTGAAATATCAACTGGTAGAGCGTGACACTGTTGTGTATATTTACCAGCACGATCTCAATATGTGAAAGTTATACTCGATGAGATTTCAGTCCTGGTTGATTTGGCAACACCTGTGGTTACCACGGTAACAGCAAATGTGGTATAATATGACAGCAAACACTCCTTGAGGAGCCACTTTGTCAGAAATACAACACAAGACAAGCTCGTGTATCTGTTTAAAGTTCAACCGAGCAAACTCATATTGTTTTAATAGAGACGTCAGTCAAAATAATTGCAGCCACCATCTGATTTCATGCTGCGAGTGCCGTGAGTAGTTCTCCGCACAACAGCAAGGCACAGTAAAAGTAGTTTACCTTGTTAAAAAGTTGGAGCCATCGCCAGCAGTGTTTTATTTAACAGATTCACTGTGGCTGCTCTCTCTTGTTCCATTACTCCCATGCAAAAATTAAAAATTGTGAAATGACATTTGTTTTGTAGATAAACAATAGCAGTCAGCGTCGCATTCCCTGTGAATGCTTCACAATAAAATCTACCAAGTGTTTGGTCATTTAAGTGCTTTCAAAGTGAAGCAGCAGCAGCAGGCTGCTCTGTTTGCATTGTAGCTTACTGTGATACAGCTCTGACATGGTGTAAAGACAGTAGGGTTAGGTCCCACTGACATTTGAAGCGATACTGGTACTAGCGTCTCGAATTCGACACCAGTACCCAACAGTAGTGACTGTTGGGTTACTAGCCTTTTTCTGTTGTTATTAGCCGTTCTGCAGGCTTGAACAAGCTGCAGTCTACAAGCAATTTTGCTCCGTGAAACTCCATGGCTGGCTTCTCGGTGTCAGGGTGCTTCTAGGCACATCCACCTACTGTCTGAAGCTGGTGTCCCCACCAAATGCACTCTGATGTACCGAAATTTGGCACAGATTGATTCAGTGTGAAGCGGTACTCTGTAATGCTGATGCTGATGTATCTGAGGTACTTTTAAAAGTGTGGTACTGTACAGTAACATAGAGAGGTAAATAGTGAGGCAGATATCAATGGCTCACATGCATGCATTGGTTTCCTGTGAATCCCTCGTGTAAGGTAGACAGTCTGAATCAAGTACAGATATGGCGGTCTCTACCACTGCCAATAAATACTACTGAACATTAAAGGAAGGACATAAAACGTGTAACATTAAACCTGGTCTCACTCCGAAGTCGTCGAAATCCGGTGCTTGGGCAATCACTTGCAGTGTCAGACACTGACAAAAAAGCCGCCCTTTAATGTCGGCATGATATGCAGCCGGTCGCTGCTATAGTTTAATGGTGCTCGGCAGTGTCGGGGAACACGGCAGGACACCAATGAAAGCAAAGGGGACGGAAGTCGGAGTTGGGCGGGCGGTAGGGAAGGTGGATGGGTCCAACAAACAATGACTTTCACCCAGGAGAGCAGTGTTCATGTCCTGTAAGATTATAAAGCCAAACCGTGTTCTTTTTTCCTAAACTCAACCACTTGCGTTAGTTGTTGACGGCAAAAAGAAAAGTCAATTTGCCAATGTAGTGTGTTTATTTTGAAAGAGACTGTATGTAAACAGTAAATTTCCTGTGAAAATGGAAGTGTATTTTGAAAGAAGACAATGCATGTAACAGGCAGAACTTGACACAGCTTCCCAGAACATCAAGAACCAACACACCCAGGGTACCTTTCACGTCATATCTGGACGTGGAAAGTCCATGACCAAATGTCGACGAGGTTGGAGTGACAATGACAACAAATTCAGTGCAAACCAAAACATAAGTAGTCACATCAATACAATAACGGAGAAGCTCAGTTGAAATTTATTCATTATCTTAAATGTACTTGTAGATAAAATAATCAGTCATTCTCTACAGTGAAAGCCCATATTCAGATCGCTAAAGACATGCACACAGACACTACGCATCTGTTGTATGTCTCAGGATTTCATTCATTTGTCAAGCTTACGTTTCTTCATATGACTGGCATGTGTGTGAGCATGTGGCTACAAGTTTGTTCTCATGAGCACTTGCTGACATAAATCTACACTCCCCCGTTCTTTGAGGGATGGTAGGATCATCAAAGGCTGTTGCGGAAGACAGACAGCGACGTCAACAATACACACACACACACACACACACACGATGATAAACAGCCCTGACCACGCCGCTGACAAGTCCAATCATCTGCCAGTCGCCAACAAGGCCGACAAGAAGCAGATGATGTCAGTTTCCCCTCTGTATTGAGTTATCAGGTTGATTGAGTGTAATTGAGCGATGCATCGGAGTGCGGAGAGAAGACACCAAGCCTCTGGAGAGACTGTAGAGAGAGGAGGAAGGAAGGAAGGGTGTTTCAGGAACCAGGAAATGCTATACAGCACCAGGGCCATGAGATTAGCACGGCCAATGACTCGCAGTCTAGCGATCAATTAATAGGACTGATTGAGCCACTCACCAGATAAAAGATTTGAGTCATACAAAGACTTTAATATCTACTGTAGCAACCTTCTAGGGTCATGAATGCCATGATCATAAACTTACTTAACTTAAAGACCCATTGATAGCTTTCGATTGTGACTGGAGCCACCAGCCAGCCAGTGAAAGTACTTTTGCCTCCAGAGCAGATTTTTCTCTGAAAGTCCAATCCACAAGTTTTAAAGAGTGTCCTAGGAGGAACATTGGCATCCCAACAATGAATCTTAATGTATTTTCTGTTCCCTTTCAAATAGAAAGACATGATGAAGAGCCTGTGATACGAAAATCGACAAAGACATCCGGAGATTCATAGATGATTTATTCTTTCGGGCAAAAGTGTGGGATTTCTGGCTGAAACCAACTCAGATCTCTTCTTCTCCTCTCGGGTCTAATTGAAGTGAACCTCTTCTGTCCTCTCATATGGAGATCGATCTCAGCGCACACCTGGGCCCACAGTTCCATTTCAAGGCATTAGGAGTTCGATGCATTGAGGAAAGAACTTCTAAGCCTTGTTATTTTGCTCCATGTTTCCCCCTTTATCATCACATTTCCCCGTTTTAATGAATTGTTCATCTCCACCACCTACTAAACTCAAAGTCCTCACCGCTCCCCTCTTCCTGGCGTTCATTTCCAGCTTAAAAGTAACATAATACTCATGAATAACTCTGCATAAAGGTAGCCAGAAAATTACTCAATTATTATACATTTTACTTTCAGCCAAGAGGATGCAAAGATGAGAGATTGGACAGCGTGTGTTTGTGTGTGCATTTATGCATATGTGCATAGTTATTCTGTTTATATGAAACCTGTTAGCCCGCTCTTCATCTCTGCATGAGCCCAGTAGCTTGAGGCTGCATAAGCCGCTACTAGCATAACACACCCAAATTTCAGACTGAACTGTTGGCAGTCGAGTTTGTATTGTGGTTAATGTCGATGCAGATTTTGACAAGGAAGAAAACTTGGTGTAAAAAAGACTTTGTCTCTGGTTCTGCTGCATTAATTTTAATCTTTTTTTAAAGTGTCCATCGTGAGGGTTACAGTGTTTTTAGGAGTGGGTTGCTAAATCAGAGGTCTAACTTAAAAACATTTCAGAGTTTGTTGGTTGGAGTATTGAAAATATAATGAATATTATATAGATAACTCTTCCTGTTTGTTTTTTCTAGGTTGACTGTCTTTATTAATTTCTAAGTTGCAAAAAGTGTAATGGAATATGAGATACGACACACATTTCTTGTTGCAGCAGTACAAGGACAGAAATAAATACTGATTAGTATAGAAAGTAACAGAAACTAGAAAAGTGCACTCTCTGCCGGCTCCAGTGCAGATGCCTGAACTGATCGTGGCCACTCTAGACAATTCTTGTATTTTCACCACAGGTTTCAGAAGAAACAATATTATATACAATGTGAAAATAAGGATAAATGTTTTTGTTGTTGTTGTTTGTTTTTTTTTACTTTTTAATAGATTTTATTTCTGAGTTTTTAAACTTTAACAATACACAAACCCGTGCATAAGAAATACAGGGCAGAAAAAAAGAAAAAGACAACAGAAATAAAAATAAATAAATAATAATGAAAATAGTAGTAATAATAACAATGATGATAAGAAGTTAGAAGATAAACGATAGCACATTGCCAGCTAGAGGAAAACAGCACAATTATACGCTAGTTCGTACTGTATCCACTGGAGGGTTGAGGCAGAGAGATTGTGTCCGTGGGGTAAAGACCACGAGTGGTCAGGGAAGGTCCAATGGAAACTGTCCTGGCAAAGCGAAGCATAGTGCACAGTCCAATCTAAGGAAATAGTCCAGTGTGGTTAGTCAGCTTGACTCCTCATCCTTTTGTTGTGTTCCATAAAAGGTCCCTGGGTTTTAGAAAACTTGCAGAGGGAGTTAGACAGAGTTTACCCAATTTCTTCAAATGTAGACAAGAAACCATGTCGATAAATGTATTTTTGATAACTAAAACACAGCCACAAATCTTTAAACTATGTCATTTTAAAAAATGACAATCAAACAACAATAAACTACTAATTGCCCTTAACTGCCTTTGTCTCTGAGTGTGCCATTAAAATCAACAGACAAAACAAAACATTAACTGGCTACTTACTTACTTATGGTACAAGCATAAATATCAAGGAAAAATGACCAAATCAGACTAGGTAAGGCTTGTTGCTTTTAGCCGAGCCGATTTCTGCAAAACATGCGGCCCCTACCACCTAATTAAAAGGAGTGAGGAGTCAGCAGTCAATGACGGTATAAAGCATTCAGAAGTGCTTCACTTGCTTGAGTTTCTTGAAGATGTTTCACCTCTCATCCAAGAAGCTTCTTCAGTTATAACGGACTGGTGCGGAGTCGCAGGCTTTAAACTCTGTGTGGGTGTGAACCCTTACAGAGTCGTTGAGGTCACATGTGAGTCGTTGACCATTGTTAAATAGAGGAGGTGGCCTACGACACCACTTAACACCCACTTACAATGCAGTGTTCGGATCCTTCTCAGACGACTTAACACTCGTTCTCACCTGGACCCATCTAACCCTACGACACACAAGGTGGGTCAATGACTCACATGTGATCTTAACAACTCTGTAAGGGTTCACACCTGCACAAAGTTTAAAGCCTGCGACTCCGCACCAGTCCGTTAGTACTGAAGAAGCCTCTTGGATGAGAGGCGAAATGTCATCAAGAAACTCAAGCAAGTCCAGTTGCCTACGATATAGCACTTGGGATTACCATGACCTGGATGACTGAGAATCTTCATCGACAGGTATAAAACATTCAATAGGACAGGTTTTTCAATAATTTTGTAGCACGGCAATCACAAGAGGTCCTTGAGCATACTGTCATATGTGTGCACACAAAATATTAGGCTGATTGGACCAATAATTTGCAAGATTATCTGCGGGCAGACAGATATACACACTCTCTCACACACACAACCGAATGCATGATCCTCTCCACGTGTTTGGAGGGGATAGTAAATGATAAGAGATACATAAACTAAAATAACAATAGAATACAAATAGAAACTATACAAAAGCATTTGGAGACAAAAATGACTTGGCAAAACGAGTGATGCTAATAAAGTGACAGAGTCAGCAGGTCTTTGTAAATAGTCTACACCAGGCTAATGTATGTTATGATGAAATTATGGTACTCAGTGTTGTATTGCTTGGCAACAGCTTGGGTCCATGTTTACTTCCTGTCAGCTTATGTCATTCACATACACTGCAAAATATTCCAACAGGAAATGCAAACAGACCCTTTTAGAATTTTTATTTTAACTTTGAAACGGTGCAAAGCATATAACCTACATGGACCTGTGATATGAGGGGTTTCTGCAGAAATTGAAATAAACCACTATGAACAAAAATTATCCCGCGTGATGCACTTTCCGATATAAACTTTGACCTTGTCAGCGTTTTTTAGCATGGCTCTTCTGTTATTGAATTATTGGCAGCCAGCACATCATTAAAGTGTGCTATCATCTCAATGCACATCCACCACATCCAGCCGCCCTCACAGGTAACGCTGTGTAGGCTGCCATCCTCACCTGGTATTAAGAGGTGTTGCATAAATGTATCGGGCTGCTCAGTCACTGCCAGCACTAATGGACCAGGCAAAAGGTTTTTGTTGTGAAAACCTTTTGAAGCGAGATTTCCTCACAATGGAATACAGGTATCAGCAATACAGGACATCTGCGTCTAACCATGCAAACAATTCAGACTTTGTTGTCTATCTATCTATCTATCTATCTATCTAGAACACAATAATATCAGTACAGCAACTGCACAAGGGCAAAATCCAATCTTTCTTTTCAATTTGGATTTTCTTACAGTTTTTCTAAATACAATAAGGTCCTGGACATTTCTCTTTTGTTCTCCTCTCTTGATCGATTTGTTTTTCACTCTTAATCACACAATCAATACATTGCTTAAACCTCTTTTTTGGAGAGCGCAGAGACAAACACCCAGAAAAACATGTCTAAAATATTCATTTTCTTTGGTATTGTTATCTGATTTGAGTTTGGACTCAAAAAGGCCTTGTGCTTTGGTCCCATTGTGTGTTTCCAGCTAATCAGTCTCAGCTATGGCCATCTGCAGACTTACAGTAATTGTGACTATTGGGGAAATAACTTCATACTGCTGCCTTTCAAAAGAGACCATGTGTGTGCATGTACTCCAAGTGGTTCAAAAACAGGTTTTAATTTATTTGGGTATGCCTTGGATCAGGCCTGTCTCCAAAAAAATGCATTTATATACAACCAATTTGAAACTTGCAAATACTTACTGAGGGAAATGTATTTGCAGAGGAATGCCGAGCTAATTTTGTTTTCTGTTTACATAATGTAATGACGAAATATTGCTTATTAACGTATCTGGCGCAAAAATGTTAATACTGAGGGGTGCCTACTAGCTCACCTGGTAGAGCATGCACCCCATGTCCAAAGACGGTGTCCTTGTCGCAGCAGCTGTAGGTTCAATTCCAACCCTCAGCCCTTGGCTGCATGTCATCCCCGCTCTCTTTCACCCTTTCACTCTAAAAGCTGTCCTGTCCAATAAAGACAAAATGAACCTATCTGCAAAATGTTTTTCCAATGCCATGTTTCAGTTATCAGCAAATGTTCACGGACAACATGTTTCAGGTTTTTTTTCCCCACCAAAATAGGCAGTCTTGAAATACAGAATCCACTTGTAGTGACTACAGCGTTATTTTTTGAAATTCTGTTTTGATGAACGTGTAACTAAAATCACGATCTTTCCGCAACCGTTTCCAAACTGCATTTGTTGCCTAAACCTAAGACAAGAGTTTTTATACTTAGTTGTTGATTAAAATGCAACCAAAACAAAAGATCTTTCCCTTACCTAACTAAAGTTCTTTGTTGCCTGAACGGAAGACAGGAGTCAGGTTGTGAACCTCAAATTCTGGTGTCATGTCCTGCACTTTGTACGCCCACCATCCTCTCCAACTACCTCCTTTCGAAGCCTATGTGAAGTGTTTTGTTACCTGAAAGAAACACCTCTGAACATTATCCCGGCAGCGACTACTTTGCCACAGTGATTACGAGAGCAGATTAGTAACATACAAACGTAATTTCTGGAGGACAGGGTTGCTGGGATTGCTGTTTCAGGGGGAATTTTAAAAAAAAAAAAAAAAATTGGATTACTGGTGAAATGAAAACCTATGACATGAATACATCAGGGGCACATCCACTTGTCTATCTAGACAATTAGGACAAGAGCTCATTTACAGTGGTGAGTTGACAGTGAGTCATGACTAGCTGTATGCATGATATCTAAACAGCTGATTATGTCCAACACCAAAATGCCAGTCTGTTGCTGCAAAATCAGTTCATTCCCTTAAATGCCATATGTGCTAAACGAATGTTAAATGCAAGACATTTAGTTGATTCTGAAAGACGTTCTGTCAGTATTACCATTTGACCAAAGGAATGAAAAACAACCTTCCCTCTCTCCTGTCTCCTCTTCTCCAGACACTCTCTCAGTGCCTCGCTGGTCCCCACAGATTCCTCGAAGAGATCTGGGAAACTCAATAAAACACAGGTAGGCCCAAAGGAAAGTGTGTGGGTGAGCGTGTGCGAGTTTGCCGATGTGCATACACTCATACATCTGTGATAGAATGTCAGTCCAATTAAAAAAAGGGTCTCTTGCATAACTCATCTCCATTCTCTTTCTCTCTTTGTCTGTCCCTCTCTTTCTCTCTCACCCTGCTTGACTCCAAACGCTAGTGATCTAAAAAGTAAAACAATACCGTATTAGTTGTGGGATCTCAGCAACCACCAGAATGTGGGTGGTTTGCCTGCTGAAAGTCAGCGAGGTGGAAAGAGAAGCTCTAAACCTCATCATACGCAGCTGAACTGAGCGCAAATGTAATTTATGGAGCCGTTATTTGAAGATTAAGGCTGGTTTTAAGAGAAATGCCATTATTCCACCCAACAATCTCCTTGACGTGCCGATTTGCATATTTCTAGCGTGTGCCCTTGATCGCATTGTTGGCCTGTTACGATAAGTGCATTTGCGTCGCCGGTACACAATGCACCACTTTGGCTTTAGGGCCTCCACTGTGCTGAAAGAACAATTCTTTATGCAGAATCTGCCCTTAATGTCACATCATCGTTCATATGTGACAGCAGAGTCCACTAAAAATCTGTAGGGGTTGGATTGAGTTGAGCCTCTCAAGTGAGGCGAAGGAGGGCCTAATAAAGAGATTTGGATTCTGTCAAACTACATTAGTCACCTGCCATTAGCCAGCCAGCGGCACTGCTGGCGTCCAGGCATTTCATCAGTAAATACAGCCAATAGTCACATACGTGCTTGAACCGCTCGGTCGGTCTGTGCAGGGAATTGGTTGCTACTAAGGAGCACATTGTGGATTTGTTTGTTTGAGAAGTGACTGTTTTGGAACCTTTGAGAACGGCTCAGGCCTCTGAGCTGCCATCACTTGGACTGATTTTTGCATTGATATAAAACCCCATGGCCTCTGTCCTGCGCTGCAGAGCCACTGCCTAAAACGTTCATTCACTCACGGCTGTTGAAAGATGAAAATGAAACGGCCCCAAATTAGATCAGCAGGTGAGGGAGATTAGGGAGGTAAACACTTTTACAGAAGTACCTTCTTCAGGCATCTATTATCCTCTCAGAAAGGTTACGCAGGGAATGTGGCGCCTTCTTTCGTATAAAGCCGTCTGTCAGAGAATGTTATAAAAAGCAAAAGGTCAAAAGCAGTGTTTCTCCTCACGTTTAATCCACAGCTCTTAGATGTCATATAGATGTGCAACAAGCTGAAAATGGTGTCCTGACTTTTAGAAATGTCCTTATCTCACTCTTTTCTTTTGCCTGCAGGTTTTCCACGAAGTATTGGATGTCCCAGACATGCATAGTATGTGGGAAGGGAATGTTGTTTGGACTGAAATGTAAAAACTGCAAGTAGGTATTGAAACCGGTTTTTGTCTTAGAGCAGGGGTCGGCAACCTTTACTAACCTTTACTTTGTGGCCCAGAAATGTTTTAATAAATCTGTCTGGAGCCGCAAAACATATGAGTGACTGCAACACAGCCTATTTAATCTAAATTAGCCTACAAACATTCCTAATAGGTCTAAATGAGCATTCATATGATTTACAACAGTGTAGCTTTTCTGCAGTGGGCTGTTCATGATTATTTGGTACTTAAACTTTGCAGCGTTAGTGGTGAAAGCAAACAATTCTGTCCACACACTATGAAATTCTCTATTTTCCTGCGAGACATTTTCTTTTTTGGATTTGGAATCAATAGCTAGCCTCACTGAAGAGACACAAGGCTAGCCATCGCTACTGAGATGCCGCATACGGCTCCTGAGTCACAGGTTGCCTACCCCTGTTTTAAAGGGATGGTTCAGATATTCTGAAGTGGGGTTGTATGAGGTAGTTATTCAGAGTCTGTGTATTACATACAGCAGATGTCAGTGAATTCGCCCCCAGTTTGGAGAAGCAGGCAATTTAAGTGTACGCTATATTTTGAATATTTTATTTCTTGTATATTTGCCTTTAGAAGCGATTTCAGAAAGGAAACCAAAGCTGTAATATTGCTCTGTTCAAAGCCAGACTCCATTGAGAGAAATAGCAATTTAATTCAACATTACTGAACACAGGAGCTGCTGGTCTTCTGCTGTCTCAATCAGTTACTTTGTTTTTCCTATTGACCCTTCGCTAAGTCTCACCCCTGGATGCAGACTATCCAATCATAACGTAGCATCGGGCCGGCTCAGACCAGGGTCCGACAGCAACACAGCTGTGCTCCGTTGACTCTAATGCAGTCGTTTCAGATTTCCTTCATTTTCAGGCTGGTTTTGTGGATTTGGAGCTAAATGTTGTGCCTGGGACACGTCGTGTATT
>NC_065513.1:36438404-36465389 GCF_006386435.1 Epinephelus moara | reverse complement strand
ACAGCTGGTTCAATATCAGCAAAGTTTCCCTTTATATTCATTGTCTTGTGTGGCGATCAGCAGTGATGTGGTGGTTCACTTTTACACTGTGATCTGTAGCCTATAGTTCGGCTTTAGCTTCTAACTATCTTTGTCTTTTTAACCTGTTGTTGCTGCTGAGTCAGTTTGACATCCTGGATATATCCTTCAAACACAGACTGCAGACCCCTCTGTCTGCTTCTCTCTGAAATCACTCTTTCATCTGTCCAAAAATATGATAATATTTCTTCAGGGAGTGCAGTTAGTTACAGTGTGGGCTCCAAACTGGCTGTGCGCTGACTGCCATTTGCTGTATGTAATTCACTGACTATGGATACTGTAAGTACCTCATACGACCCAACTTTAAAACATCTGACCCCACCCGTTAAGTACTGTTTATTGCAACAGTTGTGGTAACTTGTGTCTGATTACACATTACACATTATTTTAGTTAATTAGTGTGTCATCATGCTTTTTTTCTTTTTCTTGTTTTCTTGTTTTTCCAGGTGATGCATGTTTATGAACTCTTTTGTTATTACCTCACTTGAATAAATTGGCAATCTGCATCTCTTGTCTGTTTAGCTACTCGTTTCATCACTGCGTAAATTAACTAAAATAATAACAACAAGACAAACACTGATCAAATTTGCTGTCCTTTTGTACACACTCAGGCTGAAGTGCCACAACAAATGCACCAAAGAAGCCCCACCTTGCCATTTATTGATCATACAGCGAGGCGGACGAGAATCCCTCAAAGGTATTTGTTTTTATGGAACATTTCAACAACACAGCTGCACACACATATTCATCAACATTCATGGTGGAGTCATTTCTTCCTCTTTGTTTTGTTTTTTTTTTGTTTTTTTTACTTTGGGCCTTAAAAGATTAAACAACACATAAATAATGTAAATGACTGTAACCAATTAAGTGCACATAAAACAGCACATAGGATAAGTTAGCCTTAGGCCTTTCTGACAGAAAGTTCTCTCTGGAAGAAATCTTTTTATTTAACCCAAACCATCATCTTTCTCCTAAAACTTAAGGTCTATCTGGCTTAAACCCCTGAAGGCAAACTTCTCCCAACAGCGTTAAAACATGGATTAATAACAAAATCATTTAACCACAGTATGAAATTCAGCTCAGTAACAACTGTCAAGGTTCATACACAAAACAGCTGTTTTCTGCTTGAGCATGTTTACATTGCATAAATTAGCCTAGCGGCTAGCGAACTTTATTACATTTATAACTTAAAAAATTACATGTATTATTCATTGTTTTTCCTACTCAGCGTTGGTTTAAGAGCAGTTCAATTAAATTTCAGCCTGCATGCACGTAATTTTGAGCTGAACATTGTTGAATCAGAGCAGCTGACGTTGCTGTAGTGAGAAGTTAGCGGAGTGAGATGCTCATCCAGGCAGGAACGTCTGTTTAATCTCGTAACAACATTGCTTACATATGGCATGTGCTCTGTCAGTTGACCCTTAGTTTCTCCATAATTGAAAATATTTCCACACTGCTAATTTATTCCAGAGTAAATAACATTATCCTCATTGTCTTTCTGTCTGCTGCTTGTCATCTGCCTGCTGCTGTTCGAGGGTGGCACAGGCTTTCAAAATAAAAGCGTATCCTAAAGATGACGATATAGATGGATGTTTGCACTTTGCATCGATGTTTCTGGAGCGTTGATCATTGAATCGATATATCGATCCAGATCGATGGGTTGTTACACCTGTACAATTAAAGCCATATTTTATTTCATAGAACAAAACATGATAGTCTGAGCTTGTGTTAAACATAGGGGTGTGCGATATGGACAAAAAATAATACCTTGATATTTTGGGGGATTTTGACGATAACGATAATTAGACGATATTCTTTTAAATATGTGTTTTTAACAGCCTGAGTTATAGCTCATTAATTGTTTCTCATGGATGATATTAATGGACGCAATGTTTTAAAGGAAAAATGTTCTTAACATTTCTTGCTGCTTTTTTACCTGCTCGCTCTGATTGACTCTGGTGACGGCCTTTTGTAGTATCAATTCCGGGTCCATTTGCAACTGTTCAGATAGGCGTTTGTCCCGCAGACTCACCACAAGCCTGTCCCTCACCATCTCATCATTTAGAGCCCCGTAACCGCAGTGCTCCGCCAGGCAGTGCAGCGCCGTAATCAAACTGACGGCCGTCTCGCTCATTTCTTGATGCTGCTGATTAAACTTTGCTCTCTCAAAGATCACATTCCTGCGATTCTCTTCTGCTTGCGTCTGCAATCCAGAAGCAATGCGGAATCTGTCGAAGCATTTAATCCATTTAGGCCAGTCTTCAGCCTTGAAGGTGAACTTTTCCGGCGGGGAGACTTGAAACTGTGCCATGTTGCCGCTTTGTTTAGCTAACTGTGGCTAGGCTAGGTAGCTCCGTAGATGGTCTTCCGGTACTGCGAACTTTCCCGACCTAAAGCTAGACACTTTTGCGTGTCGCTATATGCAGACTAAGTCACTAGTACAGTACTGTCGCTCGCGTCTGACTTTACTTCTGACACCATGTTCAGTTATTTATTGCTATAACCGCAAACCACTCATGAACCATGCAGGCTTCAGGTACTTGAGCAACCCTTTAATTGTTCCCCTGCAACACAATACAGCATGACCTTAGTTCCCACCTTACAGGCTGGTACCTATCACTACAGTTGACCCACGTCTTCTGAAGCTGCTGGAGCATCCGTGGGCGGTGTTGCCATGTTGTCTCGCTAATGTTTGTTTAGCAGCAGGCTGACCTGCCGGGAAGGTGCCAGTGAGAGATCATGTGACCACCTAGGTGTACTGCGGCGTGCTGCTGCACACAAGTTACGTAACTCTTGTTCAGTGAATGTGTGGGGTTTCAACCTTTCAACGTGTGTTTTCAGTTGTTTTTGTGAAGTCATTTGCATAACGTAATGTTGCAAATCGTTAAAACAACAATGACGATATAATTGTTAACGATATATATCGCCCACCCCTAGTTAAACACTGACCTTATTTCAGCCATCTAACCAAAATCCCATTCAAAAAACCCATTGACTTCGAGAGGAGGGAACAGGGAGGGCTAAAATGCTAACTCATATCTGCACACTCATTACTGCACCACTCTATGGCCGTTCTTCTCTCACTCTATTTTAATGTTTAGTTTTTTTATTTCTGCACACAGAATATGTGAATAGGCTTTGAGTAGCTTAAGTATTGTACTTGTCGGTGAAGATTCTCAGTCATCCAGGTCATGGTAATCGTAAGTGCTAATATCGTAGGCAACTGGACTTGCTTGCGTTTCTTGAAGACGTTTCGCCTCTCGTCCAAGGAGCTTCTTCAGTTCTAAATGACTGGTACGAAGTTGCAGGCTGTAAACTCTGTGTGGGTGGGACCCTTGCAGAATCGTAGGGGTCACATGAGCTCTTAGTTTCAGAGTCGTTAAGGTCATCGTAGGGGTCACATGAGCTCTTAGTTTCAGAGTCGTTAAGGTCAAAATGTGAGTCGTTGACCCACCTGGCCACCATGTTAGACGTTAGGGTCAGGTGGGTCCAGGGGTGAATGGGTGTGAAGTCGTCTGGGGAGGGATTCCAAGACTGCATTGTAGATGGGGGATAAGTAGTGTCGTAGCCACCCCCTCTGTTTAACGATGGTTGTTCCAGCTTGACGTAGATGGCTTCTTTTACTCCTCTTTCAAACCATCTTTCCTCCCTTAAGTATTGTAATGACTAATTTGGCAAACAAATGTTTAAGCATACGTTTTTTCAGTGATAACATGTATTGAGTTATTGTTTCAAAAAGTAAAAGTTTCAAGTGCCCTGACCAGCCCTGGTCATTTGTAACACCATCCCAAACTGAAGGTCAGAACCGGCCCTAATACGACAGCCTGTTACAAAGAGAAACAGCTCATAAATTAACTGTTTTCATGTGGATATTAAATCAGTGGGATAGGACAGGAACTGCTGTCATGATTATTCATATATTTGAATATGTCCTTAAAGCAACCGAAGAGTCCCCATTTTAAAAAGTGAAAGAGTCTCTGCTGGTTTAAGCAGATAGAAGGTTATCTGCTGATTAATTAAGCCACTTAGGTTTGACAAATGTGACTGCGTCATGCACTGTTTGTACTGACACAGACAGCACTGAAAAAATTCCCATTATCTGCTATCAGAAATGAGATTCTTTTGTCCTTTGTCTGCCTTCCCCCCTCCTCTTCTTCCCCCAACAAGATCACCAAGGAACAACTCAAGGTAAAGAACGCTAATTACACTTCTTCTGCTTTAGTAAGAGAAAGTGACAGTTTCTTAATGACATAGTTTGCTTAAGGAAACTTTTTTCCTTAAAGTGTCTGTGCAGATAACAAATGGATGGTGTTTAAAAAAGGGCAGTTTGTTCATTTTTCACATTAGAAGCGGTGCCTGATAAAGAGTTTCTTCTAATTTTCCTGAAGCTATTAAGCAAGTATTGTTTCATTTCAGTCTCCCACAGTGCTTCATTGTTCTTCTGTGCTTTTTTGTTGTTTTTTTCTGCAGTAGCTCGTCTGGTACGGACTGAATCAGTGCCATGTGACATCAACAACCCGCTCAGGTACACAGACCTGCACATCAGTCAGACGCTCCCCAAAACCAACAAAATCAACAAGGTAAGCGCAAAAAATAAACTGTGTATTACAATCTGTGCGTAACCTGTCCTACATATCACATTTCTTCCATTTTGGGGGGCTGGAAAATGGTTATGAGTCACAGTGTCTTTCTCAGGGGATCATGAAACCGTACGAAAATATCTTCAGCAGTATTGATGTTTACACAGATGGATTTGTTTTCATACAACGATTTTTTTGCAGCCAGCATATCTAACAAATTCTCAGCTCCTGAGGAAAAAAGTTGATCACAAGATTCCCATGGTGGCACCACTATGATGGAAATCTTGTGAACCAAAAGTGTTAAGAAAGAACGTGTGTGTGTGTGTGTGTGTGTGTGTGTGTGTGTGTGAAAACAACCCTTTAAAAAAAGCATAACTTTTTGCATTTGTCTTGCTGCTAAAGGATAACCAGATCATGTGAAAACATCTTTGTATCATCTCTTATGCTCAGTCTTGTTGCTCGTTTTCCCAAAATGTCTAATATCATGGCAACATTTATAATGTTTTGTTAGATTGTCACGTTTTGTTGTGACATTTTATAATTCCCACTGCAAGTTAAACAAACAGTACATAAGCGTGTGACACCAAAGAGAACACTGAAACAAAAATACACTTGTATTCCCAAGGTTGTGGGTTTCCAACCGAATCACCAGAATCAATATTGGCGTTGTACATCCCTGCAAATCACAGATATGTAACAACTGTACTTTACATTTCTTTACTTGTCAACAACACTGTGGTTAATGTGTAGTTATGTTTAGGGACAACAACCTCTTGCTTATGGTTAGGTAAAGATTATATTTTGTCTTAAAATACCTTATATTGGTGCCACCATCAAGGCTGGAAAGGCAACAATGTCTTGCTAAAAACACCTGGTTTTGTTGTTTGGTCTCAAACTGTAGTCTGCAATATGCCAGCTGTTGCACCCAGGTGTCCATCCAACATCACCTTCACCTCCCGATGACAAAGTCAGTCCATGCATATACATGTAATCACAACTACATCACTTTAGAAACGTTGGTATTATACGTGTGAAACAAACATGCAGACAAATGTAATGTATCTGTGGTTTGCAAAAATGTTCAATGCCAACATTTTCTTCAGGCAGCTGGGCTGGGGTTTAAAATTCAGACCTTGAGGGGTTTCAGGGTGGTTTAGGAGATGAGAAGGCCATTCCTGAAGAGGAAAGCCAAGATTCCCCAGATTTTTTTAACCTAAAAAAAATAAAACACCTAGAATCTGCCTATATCTAATGTAAGACGATCCACTGCCTGAAATTTATATTTCTGGTATGAGATAACCTGCTTCAATCAGCAAAAGCAAATCTGCAAGTAGAGTTGTGATTTGTTTAGGTCGACTGATAGTTCATCAGAAGTCCCAAAAATGCAGCCTACCACAAAATTTGATGTAAAGATAAAATAAGATGAGATAATCCTTTATTAGTCCCACAGCAGGGAAATGTATAACAATACAGCAGCAAACTGTTAGTGCAAACAGGAAGCATCAGTAAAAACAAAAAAGATGTAATTTAATAAATATGTATCAGTAAAATGAAACACAGATTAGTATAATAAGTAAACGTAAAAAAAAAAACACAGAGCAATAAAATAAATAAGCTGCAAAAAAAAAAAAAAAAAAGAAATACAGGCTGAATGGCTGATTTCACATTACTGAATGACGGAAGTATAGATATTTCTCACTTTAGCGTATACTGATATTGCACCTGAGTAATGATTGTCCACATTAAAAAAATAAAAGTGATTCAGACCGGCTGAATGGAACGGTATACGTTATTCGACGTATCAAACGTCCTAATAAAGAAAATAATCTGGAAAATATTTGATAGTCTCAAATATGTTCCACCTGGCCAGAAATACAGGAAGTTCAAGTGTTTGAATTCATCTTAAAACATCAAAATCTTTCTATTTACATAAAGCATATAATCCCAATTAGCTATGATACAGGAGTTTGACTTACATGCTAAAAAAAAATAGTATTTTTTTATGTTTCTCAATTATTCATATTTAAACTATGAGGGCACTCAGACCTCTGCCAAGGCCAAATGCCCTTTTACGAAATGCTAACAAAACTGTATCTGCACATGATTCAGATCCAAAATTTAACAGGGGACTTCCTTGGCCCGTGCTGCACCCTTCCACCAAGTTTCGTTAAATTCAAGCCAGTAGTTTTTCCGTAATCATGCTAACAAGCAAAACTGTTGAATCGAAATATTGCCGTTTTATTACTGTGCAACATTTGGATGTGAACAAAACTTCAACAAATCATTAGCTCAGAAGACTTTTGATTTGGTTGTTTGGTGTTTGTATGTTTATTAAGAATATCTTTAATCCAATGCCAGGTTCTGAATTTTGCTAGCGGGACTGCAGTTTAGTTTACATTGGGATAATGTGACTTTCAATATTGTGTTCAAAGCATGCATTAAAATTGCCTTGTGGAAATGGTCCACTGTTGTGTTTTATAACAGCGAGCAGTGCTATTCACAACTACTCGTTGCAGTAACTTATTGGATTTTTAAATAGAATCAATTGTCGTGATAACAAAATTTAGGAAATGACAGCACTACGCCAAACTGCACTACATTACAACAATTAATAGCACTGTCTGTCTTGTTAAGCACTTGAGACTGTGTTTTAACACCTGGAGATCTGAGCATCTGGCAAAGTGGTTGGTGAATTACTGGTATCGATCAGTGAGTCAGTGACTCATTCATGTTATGGTTGTTTGTTTGTGCTTTGGAACAGTAAAACCGTACTTCATTTAAACTCAAGGATTCCCTTTAACTATAAAGAAAATAGAATAAGGCTCAAACCATCTAAGATTCCTTTCAGACTGGGAAACAGTTATGGGGCACACAGAAGAGGGGCAAACACGTCAATAATTTATTTTGTCAGTCCATGTTGGTGTTATGGCCATTTGCTGCTTCCCATACTCCTCCTTTCGACGGTAGAGACTTTATGCTTGAGGTAGAGACGGACCTCCGTGTATCATCAGCAGTGGTCGATAGCAATACTGGACAATGCATCTGAAGTA
Source organism: Epinephelus moara (assembly GCF_006386435.1). Taxonomy (NCBI): domain Eukaryota; kingdom Metazoa; phylum Chordata; class Actinopteri; order Perciformes; family Serranidae; genus Epinephelus; species Epinephelus moara. Next base: position 36,457,681 of record NC_065513.1, on the reverse strand, counting down.
TAACAATAAAAATCCATAACCAGACCCAGACTTCCTGTTGGATTGGAATTGTTCAAAGTTGGATGTACATGCACTAAGGCTATGATCTGTGTATATAGAAAGCCCAGAAATCACCAGTAAACTGCACTCTCTGATATGAGTAGAATATGTGCTTGTGTAAAGGACGAAACCAGCCACAGATATGTTGATACAACTGCTTTCTCTAACTTTCTTGCTGTAATTTGTCACATGATAAATCCCTTCCAATTTTAGTTCATTCAGTACAAATTGCGTATAGTTTGCATCATTTCAGACCATTTGTTCAACAGATACCCTGCATCTTCTTCAGATTGATTTCCCACCTTCAAGGCATCCATTGATTTCCCTTCATTTCAGTACGCAAAGAAAATCATCTCGGCGAGACTTGGAACATAATCCATCAAATGGTCTTTACTTTTTGTTATTGTGATATTGCAAACCTCAAACTTTTGGTTATTCAACGATGCTCTGACATCTTAGAAATAAGAGATGGCTACTTTACAGAGGAAAATTGGTCTTTTTCATGCCTTCACGCTGGCGAGAGCTGTGGTTTGTCCGTCTGTCCATCCATCCTATTCTTGTGAATATGATATCTCAGGAATGCCTTGAAGGAATTTCTTTAAATTTGACACAAACACTCAGTGATGGATTTACTAGATTTTGGTGGTCATAGGTCGAAGGCCAAGGTCACTGTGACATTATCTGTCTCATTTTTGTGAATGCAATTTATTAAGAACACCTTAAAGGACTTTAGGAAAAAAAAAGTGCGTGAACTTCAACTTGGACTTGATTTTGGTAGTCAAAGGTCAAGGTCAGTGTGACCTTGCATTGGTCTCATTCTCGTGAAAGTGATATCTCAAGAAAACCTTGAGGTAATTTCTTCAAATTTGCCATAAATATTTACTTAGACTTAGGGATGAACTAATTAGATTTTGGTGGTCAAAGGACAAGGTCACTGTGACCTTGCACCCACCCATTCTGTTAAATGCAATACCTTAAGAAGGCCTTGAGGGAGTTTCCTCAAATTTGGTACAAACGGTCACTTGGACTCAGGAGTGAACTGATTAGAATTTGGTGGTCAAAGGTCAAGGTCAACTTGACCTTTCAACTATCTCATTCCCAGGGAAGCAATATCTCAAGAACACCTTGAGGTACCTTCTTCAAATTTAGAGCAAATGTTTACTCAGACCCAAAGATTGAAGTAATCTGACCTTGCATCAGTCTCATTCTCTTAAATGCAATACCTCAAGAATGCCCTGAAGGAGTTTCCTTAAATTTGGTACAACGTTTCACTTAGACTCAGGAGTGAACTGATTAGAATTTGGTGGTCAAAGGTTAAGGTCAATGTGACCTTGCATCTGTCTCAATCTCCTAAATGCAGTACCTCAAGAAGGTCTTGAGGGAGTGTCCTCAAATTTGGTACAAACGTTCACTTGGACTCAGGAGTGAACTGATCAGAAATGGTGGTCAAAGGTCAAGGTCAACTTGACCTTTCATCCGTCTCATTCCCAGGGAAGCAATATCTCAGTGTTGACCTGCTCTCCTCTCTCCTTCATCCAAAAACACCCGGTAAACATTTTATATGTTACTCCCCTCATCCCCTGGGCTCAAACGGGGACGTAACAAACACCTTGAGGTAATTTCTTCAAATTTAGCGCAAATGTTTACACAGACTCAAAGATTGAACTAATGTGACCTTGTATCAGTCTCATTCTCTTAAATGCAATACCTCAAGAATGCCTTGAGGGAGTTTCCTTAAATTTGGTACAAATTTGGAAAGAACTGATCAGAATTTTGTGGTAAAAGGTCACTGTGACCTCACAAAACAACATAACTCAGGAACTCATGCATGCTAATTATGACAAAAACATACACAAACGTCTACTCAGATATTACGAGGAAGTGATGAGATTTTATCTCCAAAAGGGTCAACATAAACTTCACTGTCACTTTGACATCTTAATGTAAAAAAAACACTTTTCTGGCCATTGCTCAACGTCATATCTCAGGAACAGAAGGGGAGACATTTGGTCAGATACTAAATTGGTGACACTAATTTTGGGTGTCCACCTTAAAAGTGTGCTGATTGTATAGATCCTCTGTGTTGCTGGGGGGAAGATGTGTTTGAAGCATCCATGTTTTCACAGACATGGATGTGTACTGTAAGTGCAACTTGACTGGATCATTGAGGGATACAACCGCAAAGCTGGAATTTTAGTTTTGTTTTCAAAGACAAACAGTTTGTCTTTTGGATTAAAATATCCAACAATGTAATTAATAAAGTGCTTGTTTCAGCAGAGTATTTACAATAGAATTATTGAAAGAGACTTATTGGAAAAAAAGTGATTATTTTTGAGTGATTACTAGGGAAAAAAAAGTGGCACACAAACAGCCTTTGGTTAATTAGACTCCATTATTGAATTATTTTATTCAGCCATTATTTGAACTGAAATTGGATGGAGTCTAGACAGTGGTCGTAATGTCTTGAAATTGAGTTTGGTAACAAAGAGACGTCTTCAGAAGTAACATAATCAGCTGAGGAACTGAACAGATGTGACGAGGAGAAGACTGCTGAGAAGCTCATCGGGCTAGACCTGGAGTTCAGTGTGGAGCTGCTGTAATGAACACAGGAAGTGGAGACTGTAAAAGCATCTCGAAGAAATGCTTTACATTCTTGCAGCAATAATGACTAATTAACTAAGATCCTGGTGAGATCAGAGAGGTTAAAGAAAAAAAAAACTGGAGCACACAGTTAGCTGACTGAGTGAAATATGCACAAACACAAGAGTAAGCATGTAACAGGAAGGACGCAATGTTGTAGCGTCCTTGAATGCACCACAGAGGGTAGTCTTGAAAATGCTTCCTGTTTCCTAACTGCAGCGCCACACATTGATAATATAACTTTGTCAAAAAAAGTAAAGGCAGCATATTGCTCATTGTGATGGATCACCTCTGTCGGGAAAGTTTCACGTCTCCGCAAGTTGATTTTCATATTGTACTGAAATTAATGGAAACCAAGCGCTGCCTGGAAGGTAGAAAATCAATCTAGAAACTTGTGGTATGATTCAAAAAGAGGCTGACAATAAAGTAGAGTGCAAGCATTTTATAATCAACAGACTAAACTTGCAAAATAACCGGTATGGAGGTTTAAGTAAAGCTTCTCTTGTTTGTCTTTTTCCCAGGATCACATCCCAGTCCCGTACCAACCAGACTCCAGCAGTAATCCCTCATCCACCACCTCCTCCACCCCGTCCTCCCCGGCTCCTCCTCTGCCCAGCAGTGCCACGCCCCCCTCGCCACTACATCCCTCCCCGCAGTCGGCGCGGCAACAGAAACAATTCAACTTGACAGGTATCAAAATGTGCAAGACCTGAATAACAGAGAAAGCACTAAACCCTTTGCCTTGTCTCATAATTTAAAGGATATCGATCTGATGTCAATGGATAAACATCCAAAAATAAGCTTGGGAAAACAAGAAAAAAGAAATGTAACTAAAGATTTTGCCATTATGACAATTATTACATTATGACAACAGGGCTCAAGTTGTAGCCTGCAGCTAACTCACCGACTCCATGGCAACTTTATACTTCCTGCTTGCATCCCCCAAATCATTATGGGAACTGTGGTTCCAAAAAATTTAGAACATACAAATAAAAGCAAGAAAAGGAAAAATAATAGGACTGCAAAACTTGTTTACACACAGATAGCAGCTCTGTGAGGCTCTTTTTTATGTAGGCACAGCCATGCTTAGAGCTACATTTCGTCATGCTAACATGCTCACAATAGCTGTGTTCGAAATCGCTCCCTATCACGGATATAGTGCACTATATATTGTGTTCGACATTTTGTAGTGTTGTTCGAATTCTCCGCGGTTAATTTCATTCACGATATAGTGGACTATGAAATACCCACAATGCACAGCAAATGTGAGTGAACAAATGACGTACCCTACATTTTACTCCCGTATACCACAATGCAATGCGGTCGTCTTTTGCCAGAGTAGAAGAAGAAGAACAACCACAAAGATGGCACAAAAAGAAAAGAAACTAATAGGATGCTAGCCGGTAACGTTAGCCCTCGAGCTAACAATAGCCACTTAGCTCGCACGAGCCAGGTAGCTTGTAGCTTGTGCACTATCGTGGGCTATTACAGCTCACAATGCAGGCACACGACCGTAGCTGACAAAACCAAACGTCCACACCATTGAAATTTCAACAATTTATTGACAAAAAGTACAACCACCGTACAGTTCGATTATCCTCAAAGCGCCCAGTTTGTTTACATGATGCTCGGCGCATCCACTTGTGTCATAGGAGTATGCAGCGCAGCTACTGATGCAACGACGTTCAGAAAATTTCAGTTAGTGTCCAAAATCTCGTTCAGTCGTTCCCCATGTAGTGCACTATATAGTAAACACGGAATAGGGAATAGTGAGTGAGTGAGTGGACGGTTTCGAACACAGCTAATGACAATGCTAACATGCTGATGCTAAGCATATATATTGTTGACCATGCTCATCCTCTTAGCTTAGCATGTTAGCATCGCAAATTTGTGTTTCCAAGGATAGCGAAGGCTTGGCCCTCCTTACTCTGTCTCAGTCTGCCTCTGATTGGCTTACTCGGACACTCCAATCCTAACCCTAACCAGTCTCAGTGCTTGAGCTAAACCTTACCAACTCAACGAACAAAGGCAATGAGTAGTAGCCAGTCAGAAGAAGAGAAGGGCGGGTCATGCCTTCACTATCTTTGGAAACATAAATCTGGCAGTTCAGGGGATGTTTGTGGTCATAAACCAAAGTAAGTGAAATCTTGACCCTGGTTATGATGCTTGATAAAAAGTTAAGAGGATACAGAGGAGGGCAATCCAGGCACTCCAAAATATAGAAAAAGAAAGGAAATATTAAAAAGCCTTTGTTGTAGTGGCTAAATCATAAAAAGAGCCAACATGTTTAAACCACTGCAGGTCTTCGTCAGGGCTTTCAAAACAATGGAAAATAAAAATAAAAAAAATAATGGAAAAATAAGTCGATGAAATGCAGAGTGACATGAGATAAGATACTCAGAAAAAATAAATTTAAATATATACACACATATCTTAACCCACAGGCCGTGAATAATGACAAATCACAAAAAAAGTGAAGTCTATATCCTCATTGAGACCAGGAAACTTTAAAGCATCCAGTTGACGGGTCCAAAAAGCTTCCCTTCTATTAAGTTTCTGTACTCTGTCACCCCCCCCCCCCCCCCCAAAGGTTTAATGTATTCAGTGCCCTCTATGTGTAATAAGGAATCATTACCATTAGGAAATTCACTGAAAGTCTCGCAATTTCTTGTTCCAAGGCATTTTTATGCTCAGCAAGGATCCCTCGAGTGTCTTTTTGTACGGCCTATATAGAAAAAAGCCTTCCACACATGGACAAGTCAGATAGTAAATAACAAAAGTGGTGCTGCAATTTTTTTTTGTTTGTAAGTTCTGTTTGTGTCCACATAATGTTTAGTTTGCATAACCTTGTCACAGTGAGGGCAATGCACACATTTAAAAGTGCCAAAAGGTTCAGATAACCTACTGCTTTTTTTTGTCTGCTGGAAGATGTGAATGCATAAGTCTGTCCCTAAGCGTCGGGGCGCATTAAAATAAAAAATAGGGGGTTAAGGAAAGACTTTGCTCCAAAAAGCATCACTCTCAATAATAGCCAACAAAAAGTTAAGAGGAATTGCAAAAGTGATAACAGTTTATCCTAAAGAAAACATGAACATGTGGCAGATCAGGCAATCCACTGAGACATTTCACTTAAAACCACGGATGTCAATGTTATGATGGCGTCAGAGGAAATGCCAAAAGTCAGGAGGATACATGTGAACCATTAATTGTGTCCACAGAGCTGTGTCACTAACCAAACTTGAACAATTTCATGTGTCATAAAATGAGTCATTTACACTATTCGTAGAACATGGGCAACTCACGTTCAACTCAAATGTGCAAATTAATTATATTTCTGAGTATCCCAATTTATTCAGAAAATAATAATACCGTACTTTATAAGGCAGGCATGGCTTATTCATGTAGTGCTAAAAGCCTGTAAATACATGGAGTGAAAACTGAGTATAAAAGACAACATAAATCAACACACATTTAGGAAATAACTTTGTGTGAACTTTAAAGCAACACTGCGTCTTATACTCTGTATATGAACTAATTTAGGTATGAAAGGGGAATTTTAGCCATGTCAGATTGGCACTTCAAACTCAAACTTCAGCTCTACTTTTGTTTCTCTCCACAGCCTCCAGTTATTTCAAATACAAACAACAGTTCATCTTTCCTGGTAAGTACCTCATAATTGATCATTACCCTTACCCACAATGCACTACAACCAGCCTTGGAAAAGTACAAAGGAGGAGGGCTCTTTTGATGTTGGTGTTGATTCTCGTCTCCTCACCTTGGCCTGCTTTAAAACTCTCGGCCCCTACACCCACTCGTTGCTTGTCTCATTTGGGCCTCCTAATGATTTGTCAATGCCCAGACTCTTTGCTTTGCCCACACTGGTACCACACAGTCTTTGCTCATTTGGCAGCTTATTACAGCCAAGACAACCTGGAGTGGTGTGAGGAAAAGAATGAGATGTAATTGAGATCTAGAGAGACAGGTTTTTGGAAATGCATAAATATACAGAGCACAGCGGTGCCCAGGTTCTGATTATTGTAGCCACACATGCTGTTGTCTGTTTTTCAGCTAAATTACATCAGCTGCCTTAATGAGCTGCATAACAGCATGGTCAAACACTACCACTTACTGTTTGTCCCATCAATCTAAAACCATTATGCTGTAAGTGGAGCTAATGCCACATTCACGTCACATTAAATTTACTGTAAATGCTGGCTATTGTTTAGAAAAAGAACAGAAAACAAAAACACATTTACATAAGCGTCCCAGGGGAAATTATAATATGATTTAAAAATTATTCATCGATTGTGTTTACACAAGTGCTCATTTTCGGTGTCACAGTAGGTTCGAGAGAGTCCCAGCGCACATTTTTGGGAGAAAGTAGAATTTCCCTTCAAAAGTTGAGTCTGTCACAGGCATCCCAGACACAGCAACTGGCTCACATTCACACCATCGTCCAATTTAGAGCCTCCAATCCTCCTGGCTTGCTGGTCTTTGGAGTAAATCCATGCAAACATCCATGCAGGCACCACACAGAAAACAAAACCACGTCCCTCTCGCTGTGAGGCGACGGTGCCAGCTACTAATGCACCGTGCCACAAAGGGAAGGTTTTTTTTTTTTTGTGGCTCCCACTTTGTGTCACAAATTGTCACAGTGTGCCAAAACGGGCGGCAAGCGTGGCAGCGAATCCCTCTGATGTCTTTCAGAGGTAGATACCACACAACAGCTGACCTCACTCTTCCTACATGCTGAAAAGGAGCGCTTTCAAAAAGAGACAACCTGCTCTTTCTCAAATAAAACGATTCTCAGTATATGCTATACGTCCTTTCATGGTGCTCAAATGAAATACGCTCTTTCTACATGCTTCACAGACACATACTGGGAAGTAGCAACAAAATTATATCACATGCTGTATATCAACACAAATTGTATCTCCCCGTACCACAGGGCATGCCACCGCTCCCACCGTGAGGACATTTTCTACCCTGATTGATATTTCCATACAAATTATGCCACGACAGAAAGACAGGACTTCAGCATGTGATAGGTTTCCATTGTGCAGCCAACATTTTCTTTTCTTTCTGCTGCATTCAAACAAAGCACACACCAGGTGCACAGGAAAAAAACAGGTTGAATTCCAGCACACTGTCAGCACTAATTGTTTTGAAAATCTGACATCTTAGTCATGAACCTTTGTCAGGTATTAAATGCACAGTATATTCACAATATATCATTATATGGTGACTTTGATGCCTGAGAAATGTTGCGTTTTCAAAACACTTAGTGCTGACAATGTATGAGAATTCAATAGTTTCCTTTGCTGCCGTCCAAGCCACCAGAAGGGACGTGTTGCTGTTGATTTAATCATGCCAAAGAATGATTATCAACATGGTATTTTGAAATGAAGTGAATTAAGTAAATATCTTAGCTTAAACCACTTAATGCAGAACAACGAAACCAGTTTAAAGGGACAGTTCACCCCATAATCAAAAATGTACATGTGACTTTTTAAAAAAAAAAATATATATATATATATATATATATATGTCCTACATGAAAACTGCTCAAAACAAGGTCTGTAGATTATCTTGAGTAATGAGTCATGGTTTCTGGAAAGAGACATTACTGTTGAGTTTTTTAAATACGTTTTTTTTTGGCGCTTTGAGCACCACAAGACGAGTGCTATCTAGTTCCTTTATGTTGGAGAGAAGCCAGACATCTCTACAGCCAATATCCCCAACACTCTGCACCTCACCACCAAAACAATCTAGATTATTAATCTTACTACAGGTTAAAGGAAAAAATAGTAGTGCTGCCCCCAACTAAGGATTTTCCTTGTCAACCAATAGGGCCATTAGTCGACTAGTCGCCCACATGTTTAGGATATTAATTTGATTATTAAATGATATATTTTGGGCGGGGCAACACAATGGTTTGAGTTGAAGGTGTGAGAAAGAATAGTATCAGTAACATTGTTAACACTGTGCTACATTACAGAGAAATACAAAACCGTACTAATGAACCTTCATTAATATAGGCCTATATTTTATCTACAAGTGCACGTCACACACTGAGCGAGCCGCCTGTTAATGACGCTGTGGGCTAATGGGCATGTAGCTACTTCCATGTTTCAGATGATACGTCATGTTTGTAGTCGACCAATAAAGATGAGTTTACATATCACCTTGGGTTCGTCCTTCACCTTCTCAAAATGATCTCACACTTTGGATTTCCTGCCCGAAATGTTATTAACTAGCCTGTGGAATAACCGCAGGTACCAGCCCTGGAAATTAGAGGCCATACACATGCTGCATCTTTAACTTCCTGGAAAAGGTGAGGTCAGGCACTGGGCGCTACTCTTGTGCTTTTTTTGTGTCAGCTTTCAATAGCGCGTCCTAACAGAGTTTAAGTTTTTTCTTTCTGCGACTAAGCAACCAATGAAATCTTGCCAACTCATGACCTTTTTTGACAACAAACGTGTGGTCGACTGTTAGGGGGCAGCACTAAATCCTATGCATTTTTGATTTTGGGGTGAACTGTCCCTTTAAGATAGAGGTACATCTATCCTACCTGTAGCTGAAATCATCCACTTCCTTGCTGAAACAGTTAAAGCAATCTAAACAATCTTAAAAATGGTTTAATACTGAACGCAACTTTGCTCTAACTTGTCTGACATTTTGTGACTCTTTTGTGACTATCTCCAGATGTTGCTCCAGAAGCTCCTCCGAGCAGAGCACCGCAGGTCATACTGCACCCTGTCATGTCCGAACCAGGGTGAGTAGATTCTATTACAGAAGTAATTCAATAAAAACCATATGTCTGCCTTTCAAGAAATTAAGAAAGTACTTCTGATCTTCATCAGGCCCTCTCAGTTGTCTCATCTCCTCCTCCCTCTTCTCCTTCTCTCTCTGGCCGCTGGTCAGAGGCCAAGTCAAACTTATTGGAGCACAGATATTTGGGTGACAATTTCGATGTGAGAGCCGACATGACAGATACTCAGAGACTAATGTTAGCATGGCCTTTAGTTCACGCTACACTTGGGATGCCAACTGGATTTTCACTGGCTCTTTGAGGAAGCCAGTGGTCACAGGAAAACAACCGGAAGAGGAGGAGGAGTGATGAGATGCCTTTCGACCCAGATGTTAATCAGATCAGGATCTCAATCTATCACAAGAAACAGGGCAAAAGAACCTCCATCTATAGGCGGATGGTCAATTGTGATTAAATATGGATCATACCCATAGATTGTAATGGATTAATCGATAGCAAGTAATGTTAATTTAATTTTCTAAATATCAACACGGTCTCGAAAGGTCCTGGACATAGGGAGGCTGATGGTATGAGTGTCTAATTATGGTATAGGGCACGGAGCTGTATATGTTAGTGATGTATTTGGATGAAAAAAAATCTATTTGACGTCTTCATGCTACATTCCTGAAACAGCTGTCAGCTTTGAGATAAAAATTGTGAGGCAACGTCTGGAAATAATGAGAATCAGAGGGAAATATAGAACAATAACTAATGATGTGCATACATCCCAGTAGGCTCAATATGTGTGGACAGAAGGGGATTGTTTTGAGGTCTAGAGCAAAATTCATTACCATAATATAATGATGTGTCAAAGGTTATTTTCTGTATGTTCAGATTATATTCAAATGCACAAGGTGCAACAAATGCATGTAGGAATTCTTTTTTTTTTTTTTAAAGTAGAGGATAAGAATAATTAAGAGTTGTCTTTATATTCACACTGGGCTGACTGTGAAAAAGTTGCAGCTGTGTGCAGTTGATCTCTCGGGTAGGGAAACGCAGTGAGGACAAGATGGTCATTTTCATTGGGCTATAATAGACCCTTATTGTCAGCCAAATGGGTATACAGGCAAGTACAAACTGTGTAGCTCATCATGAAACAATTGTTTGTTGTCAAGCCTTTAACAATTACAACTCCCATGTGGCTTTGACAGCTAAGAGCTCGGATATTATTTTGTCATTTGCTAACATAATAATCATAGTTTGAACAGGACCTATTATGCTGATTTTCAGGTTTGTACTTGTATTTTGGGTTTCTACTGGGACTTGTTTCATTCATGCATTTTCCTGTCTGTACTGGAACAGACGTAGGTCTATTTACCCTCTGTCTGAGACGCTCCGTTTTAGCGCTTGTCTCTTTAAGCCCCCTCCTGAAAAGCCCAGTCTGCTCTGGTTCGTCAGTATTTCCAGATTTCCCCCATCTTGGCATCTCTGCACTGTCACTGCATGCCGGGAGTGACTGTGACTGAGAATAGGGACACTTTCTACCATGCTGTATAACCAATTAAAGCTTCTAAACACAGCCGGGCATGTTCCAGCAGAGTATGATCCGTAATCTGGGAGAAATTTACAACAGCATCATCAAGATTACTTGTTTCCCTGACTTTAGCATGGAGCTACATGTAGCAATGTACTTGCAGCTGGGGAATTACTGTATATTGTAGCGCTATTTCCCCATTAAAAATCACCAATTAAAGCTTCTAAACACAACTGGACATGTTCCAGCAGGAATCTAATCCAAAATCAGGGAGAAATTAAAACCATCATTAACCAAGACTCCATGTTTCTCTGACTTTAGCATGTAGCTACATGTAGCAGTGTTGCAGCTGGGGAATTACTGTATATTGTAGCACTATTTCCCCATTAAAAATCACCAATTAAAGCTTCTAAACACAACCAAACATGTACCAGCAGGAATCTGATCCAAAATCAGGGAGAAATTAACAACATCAGCAACCAAGATTACACGTTTCTCTGACATTATCATGTAGCTACATGTAGCAGTGAATTTGTAGTCAGGTGATGACTGTGTATAGCGGCAGTTTTTCCCATTGAAAATCCCCAGTAAAAGCTTCTAAACACAACTGGACATGTTCCAGCAGGAATCTGATCCAAAATCAGGGAGAAATTAACACCACTGGCAAATAACATGTTTCCTGACGTTAGCGTGTAGCTACGTGTAGCAGTGTGGGCTACATCATGTAAACACTTGCAGTGCCTGGAGCAGATGATCATTTATAGAAATTGATCATAATCTGATGTCTTGTAGCTAAAGGAGAGAAGAAAGTGTTGGTAACAGAGTATTCAGAAAGGTCTGAAGCCTGAGGTTGGTGGTTTCGTTCATCATCCATCATGTGTAAATGACAGAAAATAAGGAAAAGCATAATAGGTCCCTTTAACCTTTTATCAAAATGATTATGTTCTAAAATGTTACAGTCCATACAACAGTAGACTAGATACCCCACTGGCTTGTTTTAAATATCCCTTAAACGCTATGTTCTCACTTCTTAAAAAACATCAATGGCACAAACTTTGTTTCAGCTAAAACATTGTAAAGGCCCATTTATGCTCAACGTTAAATACGAATCCGGATACAGACAGAGCCTTCTGTCCGTGCTCTGCATTCATTTTGTCCGTATTTCTGCATGTTTCCATAAAGCTTACGGATACGGGCCAAACGGAGCAGTACCACTGGAAACCGTGGGGGCAGTGTTGCTGTCACTACCCGATACGTAGCTCTAGTGAGACACGAAGAAGAAATGACAATGGCGGTTATCGAATGCCCCCGCGGTCATCCTAAAGTCCTGGAAATGACACTCGTCGTCAATTTCTCCCATCGGCAGTACTAGAGACTTTGTCTTTTATGCAAGAGGTACATTATCAATATCTCCTCCACAGTCGCCATGTTTGTTTTTGAGTTTGTTGTTGTCATAAACTTTTGACACTGGGCTGCCCCCTGGTGGATATATTGGTTAACATCCATGCCAACGTAAAGGACACATGGAAGTATGTGGGCAGTGACGGTAACATCGTTTGAAACGGACGTATACATTTTCGTACGTAAAGGGAGCATAAATGGGCCTTTAGGCAGAAGCAAGTAGAACAGGTCAATGGTGAAAGTAAAATCAAGTATCTGTTTCAATGAATGATAATTTGTCAATCCTCAACTGTGTTTCTTAGTTTTTGTAGAGTTCCATCAGAACGAATCACAACAGTTCCTCTGTGCACAAAAATGATTATGTCTTAAAGTTTCTCACAAATATTGGATGAATGTGGTGACTGCGATAGCCACGTAATTGATCAATGGCCACTTGTTTCCTAATGATGGAGAGGTAGACTGGAAGAGTGATGAAAATGGTGCTAACTGGTAAGAGAATGTCTGTGGTCCACTTATTTAAAAGCAGCAAAGCAGGGGGTTTTTTTTCTGCTCATTGATTTTCTGGATAACATTGATTTTTTTACAGGTGTACTCCAGGCAGAGAAAAACTTAAATTCTCCTGTGGATCTCTGGGAATTTTACAAATAGTCAGTGTTTGGGGGTGTATTGAGAGGCCTTGAACAGCTTTTCTTTTCAGATTTTGTGCATGAGATGGTGGGTCTGAGCCTGAACAAAATACACACAGCGATAAACTGTATATAATTATTTATCATTTTAAAAAAATATATATTTTCAGGCTAATTTGCAGGGAGTTATGAAGAGTCGTGGAGCCTGTTTATCACCGTTCAAACCTGTGTCTATCAATGCTGCTCTAACATTTGTTTTCATATTTTGTTACTGCATGCGTTAATGTCAAAGGGCTCCATGCACAGTTGTTACATCCACACCCTTGCTAGCATGCCTGCTTGTCATGTTGGCGATTGTGTCAGTACAGCTGGTGATATCGCTGTCAGTAGTATCCAACACGTCTCCTTCCATAGGGCAAAACGATGGATGGTTAGATTCAGATTCAGATATTCTTTATAGTTAAACAAACATACAGCGAAATTCAGATGCATTCAAGGACCAGGCCCATATATAAAAATAAGCAATAAATAGTAATAAAAATAAATTCACTCACATTCTACTCAATTGTAGATACACTCCATACACTTATTGTCAACATATGCAGTTAAAATGGAATTTTAAAAAGAGTGCTCATGCATATTATTGCACATAAAATTAGTTATTGCACTTCAGAAAAAGAACTTTAATGTGTGTAAGTGGCTTTGCTTCACACAACACTTCATCTGACTCATTGCACAATGGGCAACTTACAGAGCATCGGCACACTGACACCAAAACAACTGCCACTATCTGCATTAGTGAAATAATCTTTGTCAGGGACGCATCAGGACACATTAGCATTTACACTACAGAAGATTTTTGGTCAAATGCATCCCAGACCATCTTGACAAGAGGTTTGAGTGATTGGATCACAGTGCGTATTGGTGGTCGTTTACACTTGTATTAAGTGCTGTCCACTTGTGATTGAATCACCCAACATGCATGTTAATATCACGTAAACAGGCTGATGGAGAGGGCATAAAGTTGTTCATTAACAGAACTGTTGCAGGACACAGGGAGATGTTCTCGAGCAAGATATTTAAAAATCTACGTTTAAAGAAATGCTGTCCGTTACAGATGCTCATTTTGATTCTTCATATGTCTCCACTGGGATCAGTCAATGAAATCATCAAATTACACCTCAGCTTCTGAAGAGACAAGGAGACACAGTATTCCCGGGTGTGTTCTTAATTAAGGCAGCTACATGCAGCTAAACATTTAGAAATGTAATAATGAAGAAACCTCTTGAAAATCTACATGAAAAACAAGCAGTCATCTTGAACCCTCGTGCCTTTGAGTCTGCTCATTACTACACCCCTAGATGGACAATGTTACGGTTTCTCACTCTCACAGTCTCTCGTTCTCTGCCTTTTGACGAGTGTGAATACATTAACGCGGTTATGAAACTCATATTCCTCTGATTTAATTAATGCTATTGTCCCTCCTTTCCCACATCTTTGTATGCTCTTGCAGTGGCAGCCGGCAGGTTTCTTTGGCCTTAATGGCCTCATCCCAGGGTTAATGAGGGCCTGTGTCAGACCCCAACTCCCGGCAGGTACCCCTCATTAGAGCAGAGATCGAACCGCTGGTAGGGGCCCTTGGCGCCACAGGAATCACATTATTTTTTACGCTGCCTCACCTGTGGTCTCTGCCCAGAATCCAGGATTGCACTGCAAACTGGTGTTAATATACCACAGAAAGGTTGCGAGAGGTTACACACTGATGTTACACAGCCAGTTATGTGGACGGAGGGGGATGGGTTGAAGAGGGTAAAGTGGGTTCATTTGTGTCATGTCCTTGGCACCCATGGTGTGGGTGACAGCGTACCTGCCGGGGTCAGGAATTAATAGGACGTCGGGGCGTAAATGCACTTGAAAGTTCACACTGTTAAAGCGACTGTGAAATTAAAAATTAGGGTCAGAAAATGCAGCCACTAATTAGGAGTGCCCTTTCTTCCATTTAATCCTGTTCACATTTTATTCATTTATCTGTCAAATAGTCTTGATGGGAATGTGCTCCTGCCACCTGTGGACCACTGCAGGTGATCAGTATAAAAGCCTGCAGTCCAGTAACTCTTTCTTCTGTAATATGGGCACTGAAATATTGAGAAGGTTTTTAGTAACAAAATTCACACCTTGAGAGAGCATTTAAAATGGACTCAGTAAAGAATCTCACTAAGAACAAAGAGATTCTGCATTAATGTACAGATTCAGGGTATTCAGAGTATCAGACACAGCTGCAATCAATGAGCAATCAGTTCAATTAAGTGGGAGGAAAACGTCCTGCAGCATCACAGATAGTATTTGCTCATACTGAACACATACTAAAGCAACAGTGAGTAAGAATCAGAGGGATTTAGTAGCATCCAGCTGAAACTTCTCCAGGTTAGAATTTCTCAAGTGTTCATTGTCCAGGGGGTTTGTACTGGAAGGTGAATTATCCACAGAGATCACTTCCTCTCCAAAATAAACTACAGACCTTGAAATACCCAGGTCACAAAGTGCTCTACAAGGGCAGTATGCAAGAAAGAAAACACAGGGATGAAGTGACTATGCGGGCCATGTCGTGAAAAGTGCACAACTAGCAAAACTATTTGCACACGAAAAAAAAAGACAAATTTAAAATATACAACAACAATACACAAAATACAAAAACGTACAAGTTACCCAAACGCCTGTCTAAACAGGTTTGTCTTTAGCTGCCTTTTAAAGGAAACCACAGAGTCAGCAGATCATAAGGGAGCAGGCAGAGCATCCCAAAATTTAGGTGCTCTGGCCGCAAAAGCTCAATCACCACGTGTCTTAGGGGGTGATCACACAGAAATGAGACGCTAGAGACGCGGACGCTTCAACGCTTCAAAGACGCTTGAAATGCTGGAAGCACTTATTCAATGCCCACTAGCTACTGGCGTCTGACGCTCAAAAAGTTGAAAATATTTTAACTTTTCAGCATCTACGCACGTCTACGTGCATCTAAAAAGAAGCGTCTACAAAAACGCACATCTAAAAAGACGTGCGTTTCTAGCGAGTGCGAGGGACGGACAACAAATGTAGCATATTTAATTGAAGAGTGTGAGCTGAAGAATACGGGTGAAGTAGTTCAATTACATAATAGGGAGCTTGACCGTGTAATGCTCTGTACGTAAGAATGAGAATTTTGAACTGGAGGGAATTTTTAACTCAACAGGGAGCCAATGAAGGGATTTTAGTTTAGGGGTAATGTGAGAGTTTCTATTTATATTCCATTTCTACCAAAATATCCCCCTAAATCCTTCACACTGGACCTTTAAATGCTCACTGACACTATGTTTAAGAAATATATTTTAAATCATAAGACTGCAATAATGCTACAACATGTAATATGGGCGTCCTGATATTGTATCAGCTGCACTGACAAGGAAGCAAAGCAGGTCACCATGTTACTGTGATGATGCTCGTGAGATGATTTGTTTAATGCAGCTATGATAATACATCTTCCATCAGGTTACTCAGTATGAAGCCACGATGGTCCTCGATTGACCTGATTGAATTCAGGTTGCTTTAACACCATTTACATCAAAACAATCACACAATTCATCCAACAACGTCACAATATTTACAAGATGCATGAGTTCATTTATAATCAATAAAATGCCGTATAATAAATTCGTGTTGCTCCAAATATTACTCAAAGATTTAAGGTGTGGAGTGAGAAAGATGTGAGCTCACCAGACCTCTGCAACCCACTCGTCATCACCGCTTGAGGTTATATTACCTACTGCCAGCAACACACACCTGAATCTCTGACCCACCAGTAGGTGGATGAGTTGTATTGTGGGTAATGTAGGTGGTAGGTTTTTGTCAAGGAAAACAAAGTGGTGGAATAATAAAAGATGATATCTCTGCGTGGCTAGATTGGTAGAGTACTCTTAATGCTCTACACTGTAAGTGTGGTGACTGCCGACACAAAGGAAATGCATTATAATCACTGCACCACTATTCAGCCATATAATTAAGCAGTTAAGTGTAAGAATGGGACAATAATAAATCCACAGATAAGCATCACACATAATGAGACAGAGTGTGCTGAAACATGGGCACCAGTGAGGAAGTACTTATAAAGAAGAAGAAAAAAATCCAAGACCACCATTTTTTATTTTTACTTATTTATTTATCTATATATTTATTTATTTATTATTTTGATTTAAACTGTTTTCTTTTTTTGTGTCAGCACAGTTCTGCAGTTTTCACAGTTAATGTAACATGGTTACTTGTGATGCAAGAGTAAAATTAAGGTGGAATATTTAGAAAGTAACA
Source organism: Epinephelus moara (assembly GCF_006386435.1). NCBI lineage: Eukaryota > Metazoa > Chordata > Actinopteri > Perciformes > Serranidae > Epinephelus > Epinephelus moara. The sequence continues at coordinate 36,440,355 of NC_065513.1, read as the reverse complement.
ATATTTATGACTGATATTGTTTGAAGGATGGGAGGTAAAGAGTTGGTTTCAATTTATATATTGGTTCAGAGGAGGTTAGAAATGGCAGGTTTCACTTATATGCTAATGGATTGTTAGAAATATGTATCTTTTGTTTTTCTGTTTGAATTCTGTGAGTCAATAAAAAAGCAGATTCAATCAGTCAAACTTTATTTTTATAGCACTTTTCATACAAACAGAATGCAACACAAAATAGGAGAATATGCCAGCTAGAAAAACAAATTAATAAAAATAAATAAAAAGATAAATTCACAATAATAAATACAAAATAAAAATATTAATTAAATCATATATATATATATATATATATATATATATATATATAAACAGGAAAATTAAATAAATATAGGCTGCAATACACTTAATTACAATTGTATTACTAAATACAGTTATTCAAAACAAGTAAGGTGATGTCACATTTTATATTTAGTTCACCTCCATTTGAGTGACTCTTCTTTCCCAATCTTCACCCCTAGAAGTATCAACTGTTAAAATATCAATAACCAATCAATAACATTGTAGCCTACCAAATAAATAGGGGGCTCATCAGTAAATGCTGTAACATTATCAGGATGCTAGACTCCAAGAATGGATCATTCTCACTTTTTTGGGGCATTATAAAACCAAAACGCCATTATGAAACCTGATCAAGTGAGCAAAATATTACGTAAAGTAACAACACCTAGGCTCAGGGGTGTAGGGTTTGTTTCTACATTGGGGAGGACACATAGATAGGTTTGGGCGTCGTCTGCTAAAAAGTCTTAAGCATTAAACACTAAATTTCTTGCACTCTGGTGATTTGTTATGCACCAATTTTGCTGTTTTTGCTTCAATTTATGTTAAAATTTAAAAAAAAATTGACACAAATGTCTACCTGGACTCAAGGATGACCTTGACTTTGTAAAGGTTACTATTACCTCACAAAACTGGTTCATGAAAGGCAAACAGTTAGGTGGTAAATCTAGTTTTCTCATGGATTTGTTTCTACCTCTTTTCTTCTTGCTTTTAGGAATGAGGGGAACCCTCTACTTCAAATCGAAGTTGAACCTACATCAGACGTGAGTCCTTCCCTTGACCTTGATGCGACATTTGTGGTGCTTTTAAATATATGTGAATGAAAGTTTTCTCATTCGTCACATTGTTTTTCTTCTCCACATCTTTTTTGTCAGTAATATCGGGGTGAAATTCCTCATGAATCCAAATGAAGATAAAATGCATCTCTCACTGTTACTTGTCGCAGTCATTTGTGATGTTCTCTCATTTAGCATAATTTGGTTCAGCTCTCTGAGGAGCCTCCAGGTACGTCATGTGTCAAAAGCAGCAAGGAGGAAAAAATGCAGCTTCACTTATCGTCGCCGACGTTCTGAAACAATGATATATATCTGGAGAAAATGTGATGCAAATTACCTTGAATAATGTTCCAGCAGGAAACTTTGAATAGGTCGTTTTCACTCCTGTGGTACATTATATTTAAAATCAAATAAGAAGAAATCAGTCAGTTTTCCCTCTGGCTGTTTTCCCTTTCCATAACGCTCAATTTTTCTTATCGGTGATGGCCTTAACAGCACTCAGTATTTCAAATGCACACAACTTGACAGCTACATATATGTCAGAGTACATTTAGGATTTAAACAGCTCTGAGTACATTTTTATTGGTGACCTCAAATACATACATTTATGAAAAACTAGTCCATACCATAGACTGGTCCATACCCATTGGTAGCTTTGTCACCTTCTACCTATGCCAATCGTCAATGCCTATGTGCAGTTTCACATAGATTGACCACGTCAGTGAGTAGAAAAACATGGGACAGACAGAATGACTGACTGACAGAATGACACACTGACAGTTTCCGTGATTATGTACAGCATAACATACCATGACTTAGTCATACCAAAAATTAGAAAAAAA
>NC_065513.1:36387242-36438081 GCF_006386435.1 Epinephelus moara | reverse complement strand
TCTCTACGACATACGGGGCATGAGAGATGCCCATTCAAAGTTTGCCATTTCAGTCGGTTGCTATAGCGCCCCCCTTTGGCCAATTGATGTAATATTGCTTCATTCACATCCTCCCATGACCCTCTACCACTGTGCCAAATTTCACATGGATTGACCAAGTCAGTGAGGAGAAAAATGTGGAACAGACACACCCACAGAGTTTTCGTCACTATATAGTAAGATATACCAAGGGATGTTTGAAGAGTTTTCTTTTCATATGATTTCACAGCCATGCAACCCCGGAGTGTAAACTTCAGAAATGAAGATAGAATCATTGCATATGTAGCAATCTACAAAAATAATATGACACCACAAGGCGTTAAAGTCAACAGATAAACAACCATCTTATCTCTGAAACTCCTACTTGGTGTAGAGGAGGTTTTAGCAGATTGTAATCCTCCAGCTGCTGAATGGCTTTTGTCAGAATAAAAGCATCTGACATCTTGGCAGAATATTTGAACACCACCTCTTTGTGTTGGATAAGGGGGCATTTTAATCACCATACTTGCAAATCTGTAAATCCGTGAATTGCAGGCCCACAGCTACCAGTTCAATTCTGCTTTCTCACAGAACGAGGAGGGCAACGACGAGGACTCCGGTGATGAGTTTGAGGAGATGAACCTGTCACTCCTGTCGGCTCGCAACTTCCCGCGCAAGGCCAGCCAGACCAGCATCTTCCTGCAGGAGTGGGACATCCCGTTCGAGCAGCTGGAGATCGGGGAGATGATTGGCAAGGGGCGCTTCGGCAAAGTTTTCCACGGACGCTGGCACGGCGAGGTGGCCATCCGCTTGATCGACATAGAGCGCGACAACGAGGACCAGCTCAAGGCCTTCAAGCGTGAGGTGATGGCCTACCGCAACACTCGCCACGAGAATGTGGTGCTGTTCATGGGGGCCTGCATGAGCCCGCCACACCTGGCAATCATCACCAGGTAAGGAGAAAGACGTGTCAGGTTGTGTTGTAGAGAAAACTGGGGAATCAACTCAGCTGGTGTCATGTCATGGTTACAAGTTTGTCTCACCTCCATTTTCCATGTTGATTGTCGCGACAACCTGGTCCAGCAACAACACACTCAGAAATCAAGCATATTATAATATGCGTACTGGCTTTTTTGAGTATACTCATCCAGTTTTCAAGGGTGGACACACTACATACTCAAAGCCTACTCATGGTATGTAGCATAGAATTGGGACGCAGCTTTAGTTTAAAGCATTTGCTGCACAGCGCACAAAAAAACACATAAAACCATGAGAACAAATATCATATAAAGATGGCAATTAAAGCAAATATAACCATAAAAATGTGACAAAGTTGAGTGTATTTATGAAAAAGCAGTATATTGTGAGTTTAAAGACATTTTATGCTCATTTTCAGTTTCATACTTGTTCTAGTAGAAACCCAAAATACATGTTTACGTGACAGGACACTTCCTGCAGTCACCTGTAATTATATATGTAATGTAAACGTTGCCTGGAGCAGATAACCACACAGACACATCTGCCATGACCGGACATCATCTTGTAGCCAAAGTAGGACACAAAATGTTGGAAAGAGAGCTTTCAGAATAATCTGGAGCCTGAGGTTTTTGCTCAGAGGGAGTGCTTTACGTATGTTTACCTCATAGAATGCAGCAGTATTGATAACTGTGTCCTGTTGCTGTCTAATGAAATGGTAAATATACTGCAGGGATTTATTACAATATACACTATATTGATATAGCTTTGGATATTGGATTTACTTGGATATTTATTTACATTTCATCTATATAGATATATAAAAGATAAATATATAACACCACTGTAGCCTTGAAAAATATCAGTATGCATACAGTATAGAATATTGCAGCCCAGTTAATATGTAAAACTGAAGAGGAGGGAATCTACAGCCGTATGATATGATGCGCAAATGTGCCTTACATTATAAGTGTGGATAAAGCCTAATATTGCAAAAGTTTTTTGGGGCTTTGTGTAAAAAAAAAAGAAAATATCTACATTCAAACATGTTGAATTTATTCTTTCATGATGTCAAAAAATAGCAAGTATTTCCATATTTATAACAGGATATTCCAAACTGAGAGAAAAGGGTAATAAAAACGACTCAATTGCCAGAATAAATGTTGGCATTGTACATTTTTACGTTTTTAAAAATACTGTGATTAATGTGTGGTTGTGTTTAGGCACAAAAATGATGTGGTTATGGTTACGAAAAGTAGTGGCAAAAAAAAAACACCCACTTCTGCTGCAAATGCTAAATGTTAAAAAACAAACAGTTTTGTTGTTTGTTGGTCTTAAACGGTGGTCTGTACTTGGCAGCCATGTTGCCCAGGTTTCACGCCATCCATCATTCCTTCCTCCATGTGATGACAAAGTCCCCTCATGTACATGTAATCTGAGCAGCGTCACTTTAGAAACACTGATATGATGCATATGTACAAATGTAATATGCCTATGGTTTTCAGAAATGTGCAATGCCAGCAATTTATTCTGGCGACTGGATGAAAAATATGTCAACATAATAACTTGGCGTTTTCATTGATAAACTGGACCTCCTCACTCCTCACATGACCATTTGTTCCTCATGTGTTTCTTGCGGATCACTGAGTCTCCTGAAAGTTGATGTCACACCTCCGTTATCTGTGATTTGCTCTGCTTCTGAATTTGGAGCTAGGTACAGTAGCTGTTTGGCCTCCAGAGCTGGTCCTTGTCCCCTGCGACTCAGTTTAGATCAGCCACAGATCTGCCCCCCTCTGGGAAAATGAGTTTGGAGTAGCTGACAATAAGCGTGCGGAGGTTATGATTAGAAGAGGCTGCTAGAACCACCCACACCCACATCGCCTGCTGCATTTGTCTTGACTACAGTGGTTGGAGTGAATTCTCTCACATACGAGAACAACTTTAAGTATTTCACAGATTAGTGTTCCCATTTTTTTGCAGCAAGTATTTTCTTATTTGTAACATGGCTGTGTTCTTGTTAAAGACCATCACAAGGAATACTCTCTTGTTTAATTAATAAGCACAGCCAATAATGTTCAAAAGGAAACTGTTCGGATATTTGCCACCCTCCCACTGTCATCTACACAGGCTGTGAACAAAGAAGAAAAATAAATTACCCCTTTGTGTGTTCTCTTTTCTGTTTTTGTTCGACAGAAAAAAAATCAACTTGTTTTTTGCTTCATTCTCCATTAAAGAGAAGACAGAGAGGCAACGCTGGTTCAGAAAATGATTCAGGAAACAAAGCTAAATGTAAAAATTTGACTCCAGTCGCAATCGCGTTCACTTTGGTCGTAAATATCTTTTAAATAATGAATCGACTGATTATTGAGATGCGTGATTGCCAGCTGAAATTGTCATGAGTGCATCGGAGCTGACAGATGAGCTGGCGGCTTCTCAACAGTGCTCGCTGCTGATTGCTGAAAATAATAGCAAATGTCAGTGCAACAGGTGGCTTTGTTATCCACCAGTACACTGCTTCTGTCATTACACGGTTTGAAAAAAATAAAAGGGAACCAGAACTTCAGTTTCTCATACTCCTGCAGCTGAAAGTGCAACATGACAAACCTGTAAATTAAACCTAAACATGGTTTATTGGTTTATAAGAGAGAGTTTTAGGATGCATTAGTGGAAACATAAAAATTGATTGTTTCATTTGTTACAAGTGACTGTGGATCGATTTCATCAAGCATACAGAACACAGGGTCGTCTGTGATGATACTGCTGGATTTTTATCTATGGATATGGCATAATTACTCACATAGATGGTATTCAGTGTGTCGAGGAGGCCTTATTAGCTTTTCATCAGCTGAGCACAATGAGACGCCTCCTCTGTGTCTTGAGTATGGCTCATACACATCCTGTTTGTCTGAGGTATGTCAGTAATTGTTGTCACACAATGTGTATGTAAAGATGCCGAAGCTATAAGCCACATTTCTGAGTTGCAAAGTGCCCGAGGAAAGAGAGGCACTAAAAATGCAGCCGCTGTCAGGTCAACGTCGGGGATGAATATGCATGAACTGTTGGCTTCAGGTCCTTTGTTGGTCACCTGCGTGGCACAGTCGGGGTAGAGGGCTTCAGGTGTGAGGCAGGGGGTGGCTGTAGAGCTGTCTATTAATACGCCGGTGCGATGGCACCCCTCCAGAAATATGACACCACCTCCACGCATCATGGTGTAACAGGCTCACCCTGGGACTGAGCAGGCCCACGTTCCAGCTCAGAATGATGGCATTTCATCCTCTAATGACATCTCAAACTGCACTAACACTCTGACACAGTCTCACACCTGTGGACTTCAGGGTAAGACTGTGCTTTTAGAAGAAAAACGTGGCGAAAATTATTGGCAGAAATGAAGCAAGTTTGATTATCACCTGTGGAAAGTGTCTGATATTCACAGCAAGGCCCCAGAGCACATCAACTATCAAACTGACATGGTTGGAAGCCAATGTAATTGCAGCACTCCTTGTGTTAAAGGAACAGTGTGTAAGATTTAGGGGGATTTATCAGTGAGGACTGCAGATTGCAACCAGCTAAAACCTTTCCTGGTGAAATTCCTTCACTGTTTGTACAGGAGGTTTTATCTCGGAGCCAAATTATCCACAGAGGTATCTTCCTCTTTAAAACAGATGAGTTGAAATCTCATGTTGGAGACTTGCTGTTAGCCTAGCACCTGCTAATGTTGCTAATCTATTTTCTCAGATAACTTTATGTGTGCTTACCTGGTTTGTTATCCAGAAGTTCAAAAGGTTTTTACCATGAGTGCAGATTATTCGCAGAGGTCTTCTCCTCTCCAAGACAAACGGACCTGGTAATTTAAACCGGTTAAAAAAAGGATAAGGCAGTTTTATTAAAACAATCAGTGTTTTTTCCGACTCTCTCATATAGGGGCTGCCAACTATGGTGGATGATGTGAAAATGCGAATGACCTTATCTAGAATGTGTCTGTTTTGGACTACTGAAAAATCGATCTCCGTAGACGAAGCCTTAATATAAACAGCTGATTCCAAGGTAACGAAAACACAATGATTCTTATTTTTAGGTGATTATACAAGCGGTCAGGATGAGAGTCAGCACCTCCACGTCTGAGGCCATGGTTCTCTGCCGGGAAACTGTGGATTGCCCCCTCCCGGTTGGGAGTGAGTTGTGGCCGCAAGCGAGGGAGTTCAAGTATCTCTGGTTCTTTTTAACGAGTGAGGGTAGAATGAAGCGTGAGATGCATTGGCGGTTTGGTGCGGCATCTGTAGTGATGCGGGTGCTGTGCTGCACCATAGTGGTGAAGAAAGAGCCAAGCAGGAAGGCAAAGCTTTCGATTTACTGGTCCATCTACGTCCCAACCCTCACCTATGATCATGAGCTCTGGGTAGTGACCGAAAGAATGAGATCGTGGATACAAGCGGCCAAATTGAGTTTCCTCCGTGGGGTGGCTGGTCTCAGTCTTAGAGATAGGGTAAGGAGCTCAGACATCCAGAGGGAGCTCAGAGTAGAGCCGCTGCTCCGTCGCGTTGAAAGGTGTCAACTGAGGTGGTTCGGGCATCTGATCAGGGTCCTCCTGGGTGCCTCCCATTGGAGGTGTTCTGGGCACGTCCCACTGGTAGGAGGCCTCGGGCAGACCCAGAACAGGATGAAGGGATTACATATCTTGTCTGGCCTGGGAACGCCTTGGGGTCCCCCAGGAGGAGCTGGAAAGCGTTGCTGGGGAGAGGGATGCCCGGGGTGCTGCCCACGCGACCCGGCCCTGGATAAGCGGCTGAAAATGGATGGATGGATGGATTTAATTTGTATAGGACCTTTCAATAACAAGGCAATCCAAGTGCTTTACATAAGACACATAAAAATGCCCCATAACAAGATATAAAAGAAACACAAAGCAATTTAAAGAAAGACATGAATAAAGAATTTTTTTAAAAGGTCAATTTAAATAGAAAATAAAAACGGAATAAAACAGAATAAACAAAAGAATCTGAATGGTAGTGCAGTAACGGTGCATTGGAAGATATGAATATATAGTCAGTTAAGTAAAGTGTGAGTGGGAGAAGAGTGGGCTCATTTTTTAATTCATTGTGGCCCGTAACAGATGGTTAACTGTTGGAGAACAGGGGCACTTTGATTTGAGAATTTTGAGAAATTCATTACACAAACTTACCTTGTATTAGACCAACATTGTAATATCAGCCCAGTGTGGTTAGTGGGAGGGTGGGCACTCATGTCCTGAAGTGTTTTTCAGATGTTTTGAAGTAAATAAAATGGTTACATAAGTCCACACGGTAACTCAAAATCTTTTCCTCGCTCTCAGCTTGTGTAAAGGCAGGACACTTTATTCTGTGGTGCGGGATGCCAAGGTTGTCCTGGACGTTAACAAGACCAGGCAGATCGCACAAGAGATGGTCAAGGTAAAACAACTCAACACTGATTCACCAGAACACTTCTGCAGCGCACATCATATTACAGAAAAAGTCACATCTCTGTCTCTCTGTCCTCAGGGGATGGGCTACCTCCACGCTAAGGGGATCTTACACAAAGACATGAAGTCCAAGAACGTGTTTTATGACAACGGCAAAGTCGTAATCACCGACTTTGGACTCTTCACCATATCTGGGGTTTTGCAGGCTGGCAGGTAATTATATTCGGTACACATCCAAGACAGGAGCACTTTTTTTCGGCATGTGCGATGCAGGAATTTGCATCGGAGACGGACTGACATTATTATAACAGTATTGACACATGGTGCAACAAAACACTGAGTGGAAGTTAATAGTTTACATATTCACAAAAAGACAGTGTCAGTAATGATATTCTTTGACAACAGCCAGCTTTTACATATTTTAAAGCCAGTGAGTAATGCTATGTTTATTCAAGAATTACCATAAAAACAGGACTACTCATCAGTAGTCTGAACATACAATATTTGAAGTAATACAAACAAGCTTTTTTTCATTTATTTTAACAAATGTTTTAATGCATATCTGCACTTATCAAGGGTTGTTACCAGCCCCTATTTCTCCTGTTGCTTTCAAAGCACCACAACTATGAGAGCCACATCTATGCTAACCTAACCTACAAGAGTGATCATTTACCCTTAACGGGTGTAGATCAAGTGAAAACTGTCCATCTTCACCGCTACCAAGGGAGAAATTACTTCCTAACTGCTGAAAGACACAGTGTTAAAGAGCAGCATTCAAAGGAAAAAGAAAGAGTAACCAGGTCAAGGATGAGCAGAGGTTCAGTAGTGGCTGGATAAAACTGACAGTACAGATGGAACAAGCACAGATGTCATACAAAGAGTGTGCAGTGGTTAACGATCAAAACGCCATAAATTGATTCTTGCCTCTCTAACAAATAGAGCAGATTTTCTTTCATTTACCGTGTCATAACCTGAAAATACATATATTGTATCCGCCTGAGATTGACCTCAGAAGGCCAAGACTTTCATTAACCCTCCAGAAACTGTTTGTCGGCAGTGAAAGAGAGACCAGGGAGAGCAGCAAAGTGAGCCGTCTGAATACGCCTACAACTGCAGGTCCAGCAGGGGCAGTTCACCTCAAAACCAAAAATACATTTTTTTTTTCCTCTCACCTATTTATTTATTTATTTATTTATTTATCGAGCTAGATTGTTTTGGTGTGTTTATTTATTTATTTATCGAGCTAGATTGTTTTGGTGTGAGTTGTAAGTTGCAGAGTGTTGGAGATATTAGCTGTAGAGTAATGTTGTCACGGTACCAAAATTGGGACCCACGGTACGATACCAGTGAAAGTATCATGGTTCTGAGTAGTATCACAATACCACAGCAAAAATTAGGCAGATGTGCCTTTTGTCATTTATATATATTTATATACAGATAAATCACTTTTCTATAATACATCAATGGTATTTCAATGGAATAAATTACTTATTGACTTATTCATACTTCAAAAACAGCATCAATAAGTGATTAACATAGGGGGGGTCGAAATAAAATAAATAAATAAAATAAAAATCAACCAAAAATCAACCAGCCACCCTCCTCCCCTGACAATAAAGAACAGTCCCCTCAGTGCGGTGAGGTTTGTGGACCGTTGCCTGCCACAAAGAGAGAAATGTGAACGGCTCGTTTCTCCTCTGACACGTCACATACCTGTGTGCCGCCACGGCTCGGCTGTTCAGGTACTACTAGGCAGTCGTGACACCAACAAAAGGAAGTTATTGGACCTGCAGCCGGGCTTCTCGGTCGCCGGTAACCTGTTATCTTGCGCCACAGAGCACTATGGCCGCCGTATTTCTGTGACCCCCGTTCAACCCACAATCGCCTTTCGTTTCTGCTGCTGGTTGAAATCTGTACTCGCACAGCATGCTCCTGAATGATTTCTTTTGCTTGCACAAAACTATTTTTAGTCGCAAATGCAAGTAAAATGCTCGCACCATAGAGAACAAATCACTGTAGCATATATAAACAAATCTAGCCTACAAGTAAAAAGAAAGAAATAATAACTTTCACTGCTTAAAGATACTCAGTAGCTCAGCTCATACCTGAAATGTCACTGCAGCAGCATATTGAGTGCCAGGTGGCCAGCGCACGCCGTTATTGGACGGTGCATGGACACTCACCCTCTTACAGTTGGATTTGAACTTATCCCACAGTAGTGGTATGGTGAAGTACGGTACTCCAACATTATGGTATCATATGTACCGTCGTGTTTTATTACCGTGGTCTACCGTTGGTACCAGTATACCCTGCAACACTACTGTAGAGATGTCTGCTTTGTCTCGAATATAATGGAACTAGAGGGCACTCGACTTCTCGCCTTGTGGTGCTCAAAGCAAAAAGAAAGAAAAATTTGATAAACTCAACATCAATGTCTCCTTCCAGAAATCATGACCCGGTTACCCAAGATAATCCACAGACCTTATTGTAATCAGTTTCATGTAGGAACAATTTTCTTCCTACCAAACTACACCCGCCGACTGAATCACCTTGCAGAAGGAAAGGTGCATCTACTTATGGACAAGAGACTCATGCTCGTGACAGCATGAGATGTTAACATCAACAGCGTCCTCCTTGACACCATTTAGCTCGCTAAATGGGTCATGATTTCTGGAAAGAGACATTGCTGTTGAGTTTTTCAGATGTATTTGTTGATGCTTTGAGCACCACAAGCTGAGTGCCATCTACTTCCATCATATTGGAGAGAAGGCAGATATCTCTAAAGCCGATATCTCCAATACTCTGCAACTCACACCAAAACAATTTTCATGTATAAATAGCACTACAGGTAAGAGGAACGATATGTATGTTTAAATGAGGGATGAAATGTGCCTGTTTTTTTAATATATTTACCACATATAATGAGTTGAATCAGTCCTAAATGTTACACTGTGAATGATACATTTGAAGTGAGGCTATTAAATTATACAGTTATTCCTCAGGTGAAGGAGTGTGAGGGTAGGATGGTGGGGGAGCTAAAATTATGCACAATTTTACAGTCCACTTATATTTGAATAGTCTTTATGGACTAATCTACATATCCTACACTACATTTTCATGTGTTTACTGTCACTATATTGTTCATTGTCCCTCGTTTTAAAGGAATAGATCAGCATTCTGAGTAATAGTCTTATTTGATTTATTGCAGAGATTTAAGTGATAAGATCAACAACACTGTCTTACCTGATTATTAACTACAGAGCTAAAGCCAGAAGTGTGTTACCTTAGCTAGCATAAAGACCCGAAACAGAAGGAAGCAGCCAGCCTGGCCAAAGGTTAATGATCCACATATCAGCATCTCAGAAGCTCACTAATTAGCACACTGTAATTTGTTTGTTAAATCCGAGTTATTTACCTGGTAACGTCTCTATGGCAACAAGACTCTGGGAGGTCAGTGCAAGAATCAAGTCAAGGGTTTGATATACAGGGAAAGAGACACAAGCTTGTCAGAACACCTGCTTTTTAATTTACTGTATAGGTTTATTTTTTCTGTTTATTTAGGTTCCTGAAATAATAAGGTAGTAATGCACTTGTCAACATGTGCGTTTGTTCAGAGATAACACTTTTAGATCATTAATGTCTAATAAACATGATGCAATTTATTTCTGCTGTGGCCATTCATGCACGGAGGCACACTTTGGTGAACCAGGCTAAATATTCTCTGTATGAATTCAAATGTATTAATAGTATATTTTTGCGTGTAGGCTGGCGCATTCATGTATCCTCGTGCATGTGTACAGTACCCTTCAATCCCAGCCCCACAAAATAGGGCTTCCCTAAAAGCCATGGTGTTCAAACACTGCATAAGTCCCAGTAGGACCAAATCATAATTTTTACGTTTCTATTTGTGTGCAGATAAACAAGTGAGTTTGATGTTGTTACAGAAAATGGTTAGAAATTGCAAGAGGCTGCAAACGTAAAGCGCACACACTTTTTCGAAACAGTTATTGAGAAGCAGCATCGTCGCCTTGTCTTATTATGACGATCTGCAATGACAATGCAGCACTATTAACATCACTAATGACTTGGCAGCGTGATGCAGCAGATCAGTAAGCCCTGACAAGTCTCCATCTCCACGTTTCCTCGCTCTGCAGCCGGAGAGAAGACAAACTGAGGATCCCCAACGGCTGGCTGTGTCACCTGGCCCCAGAAATAATCCAGCAGCTCTCTCCGGACACAGAGGAGGACAAGCTTCCCTTCTCCAAACAGTCAGATGTCTTTGCTTTTGGGTAAGTATCGTCCTAACTGCCCTCCTGTTTATTTGTCCAGACAGCACCAGTCCTGCTGTTGACAGAGCGGGTTTACAAAGCCCATAATACGTGTGTGATTTCAATACATTCGTACTTTTACAGAGCAGTGTCCCTAAAACTCCACATCACATGACAAAGAGGCAACTCTCATTAACAGGTTTCAGATCTCATTATAGATACAGAGTTTCACTGCTTACCGTACAAAGACGAAGACAAAGTATTAATCTGTGATTTCCTAAATGACAATTTTGCTTCTGTTATTACAGACTTTAGATATCCAACTTCTAACCATTTAATGAGAGCAGGATTAAAAAATTTAAAACTTAATTGCTTAAAAAATGATCTGATTTTGACATCGACCCCACTTGGTCCCATATACCTGATTATGGGGAAGATATTCTAGACAGATATTCTCAGGCACAGTGAAGACCCCTGACTTGGCACATATCCTCTGTGAATGGACCTTTGGTTATGATGGCGCTGGAAAAGGAAATGCACAAATAAGCAGTGACAGCTGGAGGGTAGCGAGATACTGCAGGAGCTGATTGGAGTAGTTAGAGAGCACACTAATTCATGATTGGTTCCCCCGTGTGGGTGGGAGAGAAGGTTTGGAAGGTTTTGTGACGGAAAACCAAGAGAGAGTTACCTTCTTGAATTTTAAACTGATTAGATAATTGCAGGAAGTGGGAAAAATGTGTGAATGTTGAGGAGCCAAGAGACGTCAACTAATTGATTAGGCAGGAGGAGTGAATCTAAGAGTGGAGGAGGAAGATTTACGCATGAAGCTGTTTCTGATGTGCCAAACTTCATCTCATGGAAGCTCTTGCATTTGGGTCTCCAAACATCTGGTGTTTGGTGGAGTGTTTACCAGGTGACTGTCTCAGCTGCAGGAGGTGGCAGGAATAATTCAACATTCATCAACAGAGGAACATAACAATGGCCAACATCTCCCGAGTCACAAACATTCAAACACAAAACTACATAAATTTAGCAAAAATAGTAAAGATCTGTTGAGCAAGCGACTGCAAAGAAAGTGTTTTTTTCTGCTGATGGATGGGTAGTCTAAATTTTTTAGGTTGATGTGTTGGGTGTTAATGATTCAACATTTCTGTCATGATCCTGGGTTTTTGTTTATATCCTGTTATCCTATGTGTTTTGGAGTTTTCTGTTTGTGTGTCTTGTTTCATGTTTTTTATTCATGTTTAATCTGCTTCCTGTTTTATTTTGTAGATTCTCTCCTCATGTGTCGTGTCTGGTTTTACTTCCTGTCTTTGTGTGTTTTCCCGCCTGTTTTCTGTCACACCTGTCTCGTTAGTCCTTCCCTGTTCCCAGAGTCTTCCCTTCACACCTGTTGTGTATTAGTCTTGTTTGCTCCACCCTTGTTGTTCCCAATCCCAGTTTCCCTCCTTTTGCCCATATCCTCCTATTCTATCTGTGTCTTGTTCTTGTGATTAGTTTTCTGTGTATATATATATGTATACCTGTGTTTCCCTTTGTTCCTTGTCAGTTCGTCCACCATTCATCCCTGTGCTCATCCCCATGTTCTTGCTCTGTTTCGAACTCTGGTGTTCTGTTTGGATTTGTTTTTTCCTGAGTTCATCATATTATCCCATTTGGTTTTCAGTTTAGTTTTTGTTCTGCTTTTATTTGGACTTTCAGTTACCTGCTTGCTCCGGATTTTTTTAGAGTAGTGTGGACACAGAAATCCATTCATACGTCACCTTCATACGTGGCCCTCAACTGAATACATACCTGATCAACGGCCATGAGGATGGTTATATCAGAATATGTCATGTGTGTTTTCCCCATATAGCCATGGGTTTTACACATCGTAATTCAGGCACAAATCACTCACCATATAGTGTCTAGGTGGACCGTTAAAACGACTGCCAGACACTTTCTGATGGGGAAAGCCTGCGCACATTTCAAGTCCTGCCATGACAGTAGCTATGTTTCTATCCAAAAGTGATTCGAATCATTGGGAAATGCGCATTAAAAGAAATACGAATCCTGTGTGTTTCCATTAAATGTACGGACTTTGGTGAAAACTACAAACTCACGCGAGTTTTCCGCAGAACGGGAAACAAAACAAGTCTCGCATTCTTCTTCTTCTACGTTTTCTGGCGGTTGGCAACCAGCTTGTAAATGCATTACCGCCTTCCCGACCCGGAGTGTGGATATCACCATGGAGAGAGGTGCGCTACGTCAGACTTAATTCGAACATAACTGTTTCCATCCTCCGTTTTGCGAATCAACATTTTTTCGAATCAACCAAAACCCGGCTAAAGCGAGCGTATTTTAGTTTGTGCGAATCAGGGGATTTTAATTCGAATTTTGGCGTTTCCATCATAATTTTCCGATGCGATACTTCTCGATACGCATCTAAACAGGCTGATGGGAACATGGCTACTGTTGTCATGAGACGCCATCAGAGATATTCAATTGTAGCCCTGGACATCCTAAAGTTTTTAAGGAACTGTTTTTCCGTAAAACCCTCCACATCACAGCCCCACCACTCCCGACTCCTCTCCCACACCTCTCTCTTCACAGAACTACCAGCAACAGCTGCTAATAGAACTGCAGCTATGGCTTTTGTGTTCCTTCATCTTCTCACCGTCATCCTTAACATACGATAAATTGACATCTGACCTTTGCTAGATGAATGGCTAGTTGCACCGCTATGTCCCTTTTATTTTCCAAATGCCTGTCTCGCAAATGTGACGTGTTTTGTTGTTGTTCCCCCGTGCATGTTTGTGACATTATTGATTGCATGTAAGGCATTTCAGGGCAGATATCTGTTCACACTGATGTCAGATACGTGTCACTTCAAACATGAACGTAAACAGTCTAGAAGGTAAGATCAGATTGAGCTGTAAGACCTGTAAATGCTGTGAATTTAGCCACAATCTTACAGCAGCTCCCACCTTCACTTTATTCTGCATCATACAGAAAGAAGAACAGTGACAGTGACAGCTTGTGGTTTAAAAATAAAGAATAGCTGGAATATTTGGGAAAAGAAAGCATCATTTTGGTATGTGTGACCAAATTGTCGAAAGTGATAATTCCGTTTCCGCTGTCGTGCACTTCGGTGGCTGTGATGTGGAAATTTTTCCATTAACAGTTTATATTACCAGTGCAATGTTAGTCATCAATAGCAAAATGAACTGTATCAATCAATAGTGTTTTAATACACTATTATTATCACTACTATTATTCACACTGGGTAGAGCCTTACTCTTTTTTTTAATTATAAAAAAGAACAATAATCAACCCCCTCCCCATTACTGTGACTTTCATACAGTCTCAAAGAGCGGACGTATTACTGCAGTTTCACCAGGTGGTTGGTAACCTTTATTTTGTTGCAGTCTTACGTCAGTAATGTCTCATTTTTCAGCAAAATTATACCTTTGATTCCATGTGGACTTCGCAGTAACTCCATCTTGATTGGCTTTCAACTGCACTGACGTCCTTTCTGCTTTGAAGTAGAACCAGACGTGAAGGCTCTGATATTCCCACCAGCTTTGTTTAGAGTACAGGTACATACTGTATATCTCTTGGGAAACTCAATTTCTGGCCAGTGGCCACAGGACAGGCTGTAATGTGTCTTTAATGTCATACGGATCATCATTGATTCTGATGGCCTTTACATTTTCATGATTGAAGTTTTATGTCTTTGGTTTTGAAGCTCATTCACAGCAGCCTGGAGGAGAGATACATACTGTACATATATAAGCCAGATCATTACAGGAATAGTTTGACATTTTGGGAAATACAGGAAATATTCTCTGGATATTAGAATCAGATGAGAAGATAGATACCGTTCTCAATTCTGTGCACTAAATATGAAGCTACAGCAAGCAGCAGGTTAGCTTAGGTTAGGAAAAGGACTTGAAACTTAGGGAAACAGCTGGTCTACCAGCTCCTATAAAGATCAATAATGCACACAATATATCAAGTGTAAGAGCATCAAGTTGCAGTCTCATTGAAGGTTCTGTGCTGGACCATTTTTTCACCAAGAGCAGTAAGTCTTCAAGTCCTGTTGTCACTGTCAGTGTGGGCAAACAAGATTTATTGTAGAGATACAATGGATACTGGATACAAACCCAGGGTTCATCAACTCAAAGTAACACTGTTTCTAAATATAATCCAGGCAGTGATTACATTCTCACTAGGACTGCCCCAGGCCAAGAATTTTCCTGGTCAACCAGTAGTCTTCATTTAGTCAACTTGTCGCCTGCATGTTTATGATATAAATGTAATCATGAAGGTGTGAGAAAGAATAGTATCAGTAACATTGTTAACACTGTGCTACATTACAGAGAAATACAAAACCGTACTAATGAACCTTCATTAATATAGGCCTATATTTTATCTACAAGTGCACATCACACACTGAGCGAGCCGCCTGTTAATGACGCTGTGGGCTAATGGGCATGTAGCTACTTCCATGTTTCAGATGATACGTCATGTTTGTAGTCGACCAATGAAGATGAGTTTACATATCACCTTGGGTTCGTCCTTCACCTTCTCAAAATGATCCCACACTTTATATTAGGGGCTGTACACATGCCGTGTCTTTAACTGCCTGGAAAACGGGGGTCATGTGCCAGGTGCTACTCTTGTGCCTTTTTTATGTGCCAGGTTACAAGAGTTTATAAGTGTGTAGACCTATCATCCGTGGGACAGATGTAAAGCTCTGGGTAGCCCTGCACTAACACGATCAATGTTTCCGTATTAATCAGACTGAATATTTACAGAAGAAGGGAAATATATCTGTCGGTTGTGATTGGTTTGTAACATGACTCCTATCTGACTGCTGAGCGTGGCCACTTCCTGTGTCTTTAAATTAAATTCCCACATGGTCCAGTCATATAGGTTTTGATTTATTTTTACAAGGTGAAGCTCCTTGCCACATAATGACCTATCTGGTTAACTATTACTACTAAGCTAAGATAAACAGCTGCTGATTATAGCTTTATATTTAACATACAGACATCAGAGTGGTGTAAACCTTCTCATCAAACTCTCGGCAAGACACTGAATAAGTTACAGTGGATAAAATGTCAAACTATTCTTTTCATTGTTGCAGGGTTGAGCATCACCTTAAAAGACTGTTCTTTGTCTTCTTTGGTTGGATAGTTAGGGGGAAAGTATAGTGCATTAAGACTAGAGTCTGGATTTTAAAGGCTTCTGTTTGATACATTAGAGGGCTGTATAGACAGTGTTAGAAAATGCAAACATCCATGCTGGATTTTTCTCAGTGCAACATGAGGCTTGCATGATGAGTCACCCCATGTGTAGGTTACTCTACAGGTGCACCTAATCAATCAAATAGGGCTTGACTGAACACACGTGAAACCAATTGCCAGCAGGTCAAGTAAATAACACTGACACTGTGTCAGACACATACTGATATCCAGACTCTGAATCTCTTGTTTGTTCTCTGGAATAAACTCTTCTTTAACACACACAGGAAAATGCATTGCAGAAAAAGATGTATTTTACAGTAGTTATTGATATTAGATAGTAGAGATAAGAGTGCATAGTACAGTGCATTAATAGGACCAGCTTGGCTCAACAAATCCTCTTATTCTTGCATTTAGGTGGTCACAAATTTCTTATAATTTTTTGCAGAACTGCAAAATGCACCTGCTTATCTTAATTGTTTTGTCAAAATAATGTGATATGTGACCAATTTTGGCCCAAATCACCTCTTTGCCTCCCGTAGTTATTCCACACAGATTGCTTTTCTTAGTGTCACTCTGGTTTCTCAAATCAAGGTGTCCTCCCTCTCCGCCTCTAAAGTCCAATTTAAAATTTGTCCCTAAGTTGATTAAAAATCCCCATGGCTCCTGTTCTTCCTCTGCTGCCATTACTGATTCATTTGTGGGGGTGGACCCTGCTTTGTTGACTCTTAGCACAATTGCATTTTCAGATGGTCCCCCATATGGAGGTTTTGTCGCTGTATCATTCTAAATGGAAGAAGAGTACAGTGCTGGCGCACAGTGTCCAGCTGCTCTGTTAGCTCTTGTGTTACCTAGAGGTGACCCTCATGCCTGTTTTGCATATTCATCGACAATCAGCTGTCATTTTTTTTTCTCCATACTCCTGGCAAAGAGCTATTTTTAAGCTCCTCAAACTTGACATGTAGGAGCAGAATGAAAACAATTTGCACAGGGAGGGTGGCGTTCTGATTTTGCCTGAGCAGTAATTAAAAATGTGCTGTTTTTTAACTTCTTGATTGAAATTGTTCTTCAACACTACAAGACAAATTTCATCCTCAAAATGCAAATTTTTGCATAGATCATGGTCCAACTGTGCAGAGGCAACATCTGCAGCTGTACATGAATCTGAAAGCTGATCAAGAAACATTCAGTCTGATGGTTTATTGTTGCTGCGACTGAAATCTTGCCTGGTGGTGTTAGCACCGTGCAGGATGTGAACCGTAGGTGTGTTTTGAAGCTGTGGTATTATTCTCTCTTAACCAGACAGTTCAAAGCACTGACCACCACTCTGTTCCTCTTTCCTCACAGCACCATCTGGTATGAGTTACATGCACGTGAGTGGCCTTACAAGAGTCAGCCAGCAGAGGTGATCATATGGCAGATCGGCAGCGGGATGAAGCCCAACCTCGCCCAGACTGGCATGGGGAAGGAGATATCGGTAAGGGCTTTTTTCTTTTTTGGTTTGTAATTTTATTTTTTCAAATTTAAGTAAATTGCTACATATTTTCATGTTTAAGCACTCACTGAATCCCAGACATATAATGAAAACTTTCACTTTGCATGATAGAGACAGTGAACAATCTGGGGCTGGATCCACAGAAGTGCTCTCAAAGTGACAATATCCAGGGGCAATAAAGTTTTTAGAAGAATGCATGTGAGGAATTAAACATTCTCAAGAGGACAATTAACAAAGTGTTAACCACTTTTACGTTATTTTGCATAAATGCATTTAATTAATCCTGGTTGTTATAGGATGTGAAGATAGGTTAAGCTAAAACAGAAGTTTTGCACAAAGCTGTGCAGTTTATTAAATTTGGGAGATGGTAACAAAACAAAAACTGAAAATGTGTGTTTAAATTAACAAAGGCTATAAGATCAGAGTTGGTTCTTTAGACCAGGGGTTTTCAGTCTGACTCTTTGGGCACCCAGTAGGGAAAATTGTGACAACTGCACCTGTCCAGCGGAGCTACTGGCCTTTCCTGTCTCTGCAATGCATATTGCAACACGGTATGAGTCCTTGGTTGCCTTCACCTTGCTAAATACCTTCTCTCCTTGGAACACCTCCCTCTGAATAGATCCGGAGGTTTATATGCTAATTCAGCATGCTTAGTCTCTGAGTGGCCCCAAAGTTTTGCAGGTCACACATTTATTTTTAGCTACAAAGTCTTTACAAATCACACTCTAAGGCCTCTGATGTAAAGGAAGTATAAACCAGCAAAGGATACTTTCAACCCAATCGCCAGAAATAATGTTGGCATTGCAAGTTTCTGCAAACCATGGATACATTACATTTTTTACATTATTATGTAGCAGATACATTGAAATGATAGGTTTCATCATTGATGTGGTTAACGCAAGAAATTCATTTGGGTATGGTGAGGAAGAGATCATGTTTTGGCTTAAATTACCCAGTTTGGTGGGTACAATCCTGTCAGGAAAAGCAGCGATGTCTTGATATATACAACTGCTTTTCATGCCTTTATCTCGGCAAGAACAGCAGTGATATCTCAGTAAAAAACATCTGCTCTTTGTGTCAAAAACCCCCACTGAAAACACAGTTACAGTTTGCTACAAAACACCCACATTTGGTGATTTGGTGCTAAAAAAAGTTGCAAAAACAGTAATGACTCCCCAAAAAACATCCACTTTTCTTGTTTGTTGGTCTAATTTTGGTCACTAATTGTGTTACAAAGTTGTATAGTTGCCTAGAGTTGGCTCGTGTTCTCACGGCAGCATTTACAAGCGGACCAGATCAAACACCTTGCGTGAGAAAGCTGCTCTTGATTGGTCAGAATTTCCATGTGGGAAAAATCCAGGAAGTAAAGCAAACGCTGAAGAAGAGTACACTTGCAAGATAAATGTGACACTGGATAATGTCACAATGGAGGGACAACTACGCAGGTTGATTTTAGCGCTGCTCATCGTGGACTATATTGCTGTCATTGTTCATTTTAGTCAAACCATACAGTTTGATGCAGTGGATGTGCTGAATGTGCATATTAAGGCAGTACAGGAGGAGGTGCACATTAATAATCCTCCAGGACTGTAACATGCTCATGTTTAACCCAAACAATGTGTCATGTGACTGCAGTTGGTTCAGATCCAGGTCCGAACACGTTCTCACCACAAATGAACCGCACCAGAGTTTGTTTTTAACCGGACCGAGACCACCTCTTCAAGAAGGTCTCGGACCGGTTGTTTTGGTGCACACCTGAGTGAGATTGCTGTGTTCACACCTGCCCAAACGAACCGCACTAAGGAGGCAAACGAACTTGAGTTTGATTGAACCAAACCAAACAGGGCAGGTGTGAAAGCACCCTTAGTGAGTGGGCCAAATTAGCGGGCTGAAGTATGATAACTAACTTCCAGGTGTTTTCAGAACACCTGCATGCACGGGTCCATTTCAACTCATGCAGTATCCTTCCCTCATATCATTGCACAACCAGTTTGAAAACCTCTGTTTTAGGCTGAGATAAATGTAGTATATTTTGGCTCAGTAAATACAGGGACTATTATTTGGACGAAATTTATTCATTCAACAATTGTGCAAAATCTAAAAGCCCCTTTTCTATGTATCTTTTTCCAGGACATTCTGCTTCTGTGCTGGGCGTACAAGCAGGAAGAGCGGCCCAGCTTCTCCAAGCTGGTAGATTTACTGGAAAAGTTGCCAAAACGGAACCGTCGCCTTTCCCACCCAGGGCACTTCTGGAAGTCAGCTGAGTATGTCAAATGAGTTAGGGACACAAAACAGCAAACAATCAGCAACTATTAAAAAAATAAACGGGGAAAAAAAACAAAAAAACAAACAGCCGCCATAACTCTACATAAATAACCCACCTCCTTAAAGAATGCACTGAATCCAAAAGCCAGCCCAGTGATGAAAACTGCCCGTGCTGTGTGTATTTTCATGGAATGTTGGCATGTGTGTGTACAGATAAGTTGACTGTCCAGCTTCTCAAAGCAGTCGGGACTCATATTTTCTTTGGTTTGATTTAAACCATACTGGATATTTTTTCCTTTTATCTTTTTTGTCTTTTACTATTGACTTGATCCCTTCATGATATTTGATTTATTTCCTGGATGTATCTTGCTTGTAATTTTCGACTGATCACATCATCCTGGACTTTAAAAAAAACAAAAAAAAAAAACAACACGTTTGAGAACAAATGTAGATTTTTTTCCATGTCTTCTTTTCTGTTTTGAATGAATGTAACTGTTGTACATCACACATTGTATATTTCCATAGCATTGTCTTGCCATTCCTTATGTCTGTCAACTGTGTAGACCATTTTGTCAGTGTTACCTCATGGTCGCTCATGTGTGGGTGTCTTTACAAGTTACATGTGTGTCTCAGAAGCTTTATTTGACTTAAAAGAAAATGTCCTCTTATTTACACCGTACCATTTGAATGTGAAGAAGCCAGCATCCCTGTTTGTGTGGGGATGTGTTGGCACGGTTCTCTGATGGGGAGACTGTTCTCTGATCAGCCTGTGCTTTGATTATTGCCTGTGAACATAAAGTGAGAAGTCTGAACAATAACAGCCTTTTGGGGAAACAAAGCCGCTGGTCAGACCAGGACTCCCTCACTTGACGCTGTTCTGTGAAATCGCTGACACTTGAAATGTATCTTGTCAACTGTTGGAGAACTAATTACCCTTCAGAAATGCTGTCACTGAGCCCCCCCCATCCCCCATTTCCCAGAAATAAGTGTATATTATTTTACTTTAAATAGCAAATGATAGATACAGAATATAATAGATACAAATCTAAAGCTTGCTACTGTATAGTCAGTGCAGTTACTTTAAGTTATTTTATTCAATCGATACATGAACTGACACGTTAGCTTTCTGAGTAGTGTATGAAACTGTTTTATAAAATAGTTTGGAAACCTAAATGGATCAAGGACCTGTTGCTAACGGGTCCGGGTCTGAGGGGATGACTTGGATCCGCACAGGAAAAAGATGTTTTTGTAATGAAGTGACTGTTAGATGCGTAAAGGGAGAGCACATGACCTTTAAAAAGGCAACACAAAACTCTGAGAAGTCGAAGTAAACTTTAAGTTTTTTTTTTTTTTTTTTTTTTGTTAAAATTTGTTCCGAGTTGCTTAAAAGCAGTGTTGCAGTCATTTTGCTGTACTAGTATGCTTAGCATTTTTGAGAACCAGCATACTTTACTGCACATTGCAAGTAAAAGTTTTTTAATTATAGTACACTAGAAAGTAGAAATGAAAAGATTTACTTTACCAAATCTCTTCCAATCCCTGAAATTAATACTCAAGAAATCATCTGTATTAAGGTGTGTTCAGACTGAATCCACAGTGACTTTTAGAGGCAGCTTGATTGCATTCAAAGCCAACAGACCGACAGAATGGGATGCAAACAGATGCTAGATTAACTCAAGGTGGAGCTAATTAAATTGAGACTATGAGGCTACAAGAGATATTTATGAGCTAATGCTAAAGGCAAAACTACTTATACCACCATGTTTAGTATTCAGCTAAAATGAGAAGCTATTGTAGGAGTAGCACAAGAGGAGACAAGTCATGTAGATAGCCACCATAATCTACGGTCATACCAGATCAAGTAAGACTGTAACAATGGTGCCTTTTATTTCTTATGAATTCAACTTTTAATTTGTAAGAGGAAAATTCTGTTATCTCTCCTCTCAAAGGTTATATCATCTCAATTTAAAGCAAAGATGCGACCACCTAAATCAGTACAGTTTACAAGAGGAAAATGCCAGGGTATGGACAATATCGGTCTGAGCTGATTTACTTAGGTCACCTTTTAGGGAAATTACATAGACTTACATTCTGGAGACTCACTCTAACCCAATCCCTAACCACTGTCCTAACCACAGAGACAATTTGCCAATTTTCAACCAACTCTGTGTCACTGTTTGCAGTCCCCTTCTCCATTATGAAGAAATAACATTCTTTGCTAGCCTGAGGCTAATGGCAGCACTCACTCATCCTGAGAGGAAATATCACAAAGGCTGGGGTTTGTTGACACACAGTTGTGTATGGCAGCAGGTCCCTCTGTGTTCTTATTGGTCAAAGTGACGGCTGTGACCGGAGAAGTCGTGACTGACGAAAAGAAAATCAAACATGCTAGACTTTCTGTCGGGACGTCGTGAGGCATCCCAGATGTGGCCCATGAGAGGATGGATTATTGTGTACTACACTTATTGTCGTTCATGATCCGAGCCACCACTGTATGACGCCACGTCGAGCTATAATCGGGCTGATATCATGGAGTGTGAACCCGGCACAAGAGAACTCAGAGTCCATATTCATAGGCCAGTGCAACAAACCCAATATGGACCCTGAACCCAAACCTTAACCTAACCTTAGCCTAACCCTATGGATACTTTGCTGATTTTCAACCAGCTCTGTGTCACTGTATTGTAGGTAGTGAAACGTCATGAGGCCGATTTTGTCTGGCTCACTGGCAGGGAGCTCTAGGAGCTGGACGCACAGGGAGCATCTTAACACAGTTCATCTGCACACACTGCAGTCAGTGACACAGAGCTGGTTGAAAATCTCTTTCTGAATTGGGGACATGGCTTTTGTCCCCAGTCGTACAAGCCATCCCCTGTACTTCAACACTTTTAGGACCCTCACTGACATAATGTATTCCCTTGCCCCTTTCCCGAACCTTAACCATCACAGCTAAATGCCTAACCCCAGCTCTTACCCTCACCTATTGTTAACCTAATTCTAATCTGAATCTTTAAACCAAATTTGAACCCTCAAACAGGCTTTAAACGCTCTGTCCAAAGGTGAGAACTGGCCAAAATGTTCTCATTTTCCAAAAACGTTCTCACTCTTAAGGTCTAAAACTCAAATTGGTTCGCACAAACATAGACATTCAAGTACACACACTCACTTTTATGCACATTTTCTAGCTAGCTATAGCTGTATGTGAAAAAAGTGAGGTTGAAATGAGCTTTGTGTTGAGTCTGAACACACCTTAAGAACAAAAAACTGAAAGTTGTTGAGAATGACAATGTCATGGGGTTGTGTTGCCCCCTGTGAAGCGCTGCGAACCGAAAATGAATGTCTGTCATTGGCTGCTGTGATAATTGGCTGGATGTTTTCCTCTTTGGTTTTTAACTTTTATTTATTAATTTGATATAACAAAACAGCCTTTATCTTGTTTCGATATAAACTAGGCTACTCTTGACTACAACACTGCTAAAAAAGTGACTGTGGAGAACAAATTATTCTTTAACTTGCCTACTTGTTTTTGTAAATCTTGAAGGATTTTATTTACACAAACAAAGAGTGAATTATTGAGTTCTTGGATTATAAAGTTAAAGTAACACGTAAGTAACCTAAATCTGGCTGAACTTTCCCTTTAACATATCAGAAAAGACATATCAGGATGCTGAAGACCACCCCAGGCCATTTTTCTACTTCATACTGTAAATCATAATATATTTTAAATGTGTGTTTTAGAGATTTAGCGAATCGGAGTCATATCATCATGAATTGGAAGCTGTGGCGTCATTCGAGCTGTATACTGCTTTTGATTCTCTCTAGCCACGTGGAATAGATAGAGACAATCCAATCATGTTAAATAGCCATTTTCCACCTCATTATATACACATCTGCCAGTGTTGGAAAATGCATACAAACAATCTGCTGCTGTTTTTTGGAGTCTGTCTGTCTATTTTGGAATTGCTGGGATTCAAATATTGTAAGTGGATCATTTATATTTGTACTGTTTACAACTTTCAAGTGCATGAGATGGACTATCAAAGATTGATTCTTGTTATGAAAAAAATAATCCTTCTACACTATATATAAAAAGTTATGTGAGCATTTTTCTGATGAACTGTTGTCCATTGAGCAGTTTGATCTCAATACCTAATGAAGTTTTACGTCAGGCTTTGCAGAACTTTTCAACAGCTTTGTTTGAGAGAATGATTGTTTCAGAATATTTATAGATTATATAAATGATTAGACTAGCATTTAAATAAATAACTAAAAAAAAGAGTTGCGACCTGTGCACATGCTAGAGTTGACAACAACCTGACTGGACAACAATCAAAGATCTAACATTAGTGCCAAGTGTACATAACAGATTGTAGACTATGTTTTATCGTCACTTGCCGTAATATCAATATTCCTTGTGAATTTTTTACTTCTTTCTTTTGAATGTACAAATTGTGTTGTGTTTTTTTGTCGTTTCTGTTTTCTGTTCATTTGAATTTCTTTTCCTCCATTTTCCTTCCAATTGCATAAGCATTGATGCTGTGTTGTTTCTTTTCCTTGATTCCGTCCTTGTATTGTAGATGATAGCTCCAAAAAGCTTGTATTTAATGATGCCTTATGGTCCATGGCTTAGTGATGAGTAGATTTTGATCACAAGCTCTTTTATTTGCACTCATCCTTTACAAAGTGTATGACAATAAAAAGATGTTTTCATTTTGGACGTTTTCTGTTTCCTTTATGTCATCTTTTATCTTAGTCAACCCTTCTCCATATTTTACTTTGGTTGAAATTTTTACCACGTCTTTAAAGAGCAGATGTAGCGTTGAGTCAGTGCTTACTACCTAATTACTCGTCCCAAGCATGATGTGATGTGTGGTCCGAATTTTAAAAGTGGAACTTCTGAAGCTGTGTGTACTCATTGTCTAAATTCTTAAAGTGATCCTCAATACAAAATATATTTTACTATGAAACACCCTTCACCTGTAGGCTTGAAAGGTGGC
This sequence comes from Epinephelus moara, assembly GCF_006386435.1. Taxonomy (NCBI): domain Eukaryota; kingdom Metazoa; phylum Chordata; class Actinopteri; order Perciformes; family Serranidae; genus Epinephelus; species Epinephelus moara. Next base: position 36,413,398 of record NC_065513.1, on the reverse strand, counting down.
TATTAAAAGACGAGAACAGTGGCTGTAGTCGGAGTAAATTCATATCAGTTAGAATGATTTCTATAACATGTAAATAGCATTTTAAAAAATCCATATAAATTTGTTAAATGGATAGTTTCACATTTTTGGAAATGGGGTTATTCGCTTTTTTGTATCAGAAAGACTGATACCGCTCTAATGCCTGTCTAATATGAGAACCATATTAATGCACTCTTGTCGTCACCGAGAGGTGGCCAGGCAACCAACACAGACTTTGAACCACTTTTGCACTTTTTATATTGAACAACACAAAACAATTTTATCTAACAAAAATGATTCACTGTGCTAATTACCTGTGTACAGGGCCAGGCTAGTTGTTTCCCGTGTCTTTATGCTAAGCTAAGCTAACTGGTTGCTTGCGATAGACTTATATTTTTCAGACAGATAAGAGGGTGATATCAAAACTCTTATCTAACTCTTGACAAGAAAGCAAATAAGCATATCCCCCAAAATGTCAAACCATTCTTGCAACTTCTCTCCTGTCAATCCATAGACTGAAAATATAGAGTGTGCCAGTAAACCCAGAACTCCGTTAGCGCTTTTCGCACTTCCGGTTCTCTTGTCTAAAAGTCAATACGTTTTTTGAATGGGATTTTGGTAAAATGCCTTAAATAAGGTCTGTGGTTAACAAAAGCTTAAGCGAGTTTCAGGTTTTGTTCTACGACATAAAACACGTCAGTAAATACCCTACTTGTGAATTTTGAAGCTTTTACGTGTCGTAAAAAAGGCGGTTGCTAACAAGTTGCTCAATACGACTACAAACCCTGTTGGGGACATTAAATGTCATCACCCCCGAACAGGCGAGAGTGCTGGCAGTCCGCCATTACAGCTTCTTACTTAGCTTAAACAATCTGATTTCCCCATTATACAATGTTTTTAAAATAAAGCGGCCGAAATCAGTTGAAAGCTTAGTGGCAGTGACGTAAAGAGTCATACGACCGTGGAGTAGTCATGTAGTCCGTTAAAGCCTAACGTTAGCTTTTTACTTCTGGCGATCGCATTTAAGCTTCAAATGCGGTATGAAAGGTGTTGATATGTGACGATTATCTCGCTGAGCAAAACCTGTAAGTATAAACTTGTGTTAGCCACAGAGCTTATTTTCTGACATAATCCAAAACGCAATGCAAAAATTACATTCACTTTCTCTTCTGGGAACCAGCGCGATGCTAAACTTCCGGGTTTTGACGTCAGCCCTGGCACACTCTATTCCTATCAATCTTAAAGGGACAGTTCACCCAAAAATCCAAAATACATATTTTCTCTCTTACCTGTAGTGCTGTTTATCAATCTAGATTGTTTCGGTGTGAGTTGCCGAGTGTTGGAGGTTTCGGCTGTAGAGATGTCTGCCTTCTTTCCAGTATAGTGGAACTAGATGGCACTTGTCTTGTGGTTCTCAAAGCACTAAAATAATATATCAAAAAAAATGTCTTTCTGCACCTGCATACTATATTGCCATATCTACTCATGGATGAGAGGCTCATATTTGTGACAGTGCGAGATGTAAACATTGATGGTTAGCTAGCTCAGTAATGTTAGCTGTGCTAGTAGTATATGCACGCTTCCTTCTGTGCATTGATATGTTTGATGGGTGTAGTTTGGTAGAAATATTAGTTCCTTCATGAAGCAGCTCACAACAAAGTCTGTGGATTATCTTAAGTAACCACAGGCCTGTACTACGAAGCGAGTTCAACTTACCCAGGATATCTTTTTGTCATCTGGTTTGACTAATCCTAACAATGTCCATCTGGATAACCGGTACACCAAAGCTCGTTATCAACTAGTTCAGTTAACTGTGGGTTTTCCTATCTAGCCACAAGCCCGCTCATCTGAAAGAGGCGGAGGTGTTTATTACCAGCGACATCATCAGAACCATGAATGGGTACTTCATATCATATGAGATGAAACGGTACAGGAAGTTCCTTGGACCGCAAGACAGTAAAATGTCAGTGACAGGACATGTAGAAATAAAAAATGTACTGTCGGCCTAGACTTAAATTACATGTAGGTATCACCAGGCTATATGTGACATTAGTATAGAGCTTTTTTGCAATGGAGTCGGAAGAGGATGAAACTATACTGAATATGTCACATGAAATGCTCAAAAGTAACACCAGACTGTTTCTGCTGCTGAAGTAAAGGGTAGAAAGTACCCTAGTTAATGACTGATGAGGTCTATCTGACTGAAATGTTGCATTTATAACAACAGGAGCCAATTAACACTGTGTGGATTATTTTACTAATGCAATATTATCTGTTTTATCCTAGTTCTCATCACACAGGTGTCTCATGTTATTTTGAGCTGCAGTGATGAAATCAGAGTGTAAAATAGCAACACTGTCACTGCGGACTAAAATAAACTTTGCATAAATTAAAATACTGCTAAAATCGTGTGTAAACGATCTCACTGTTTGTCAGAGGCTCTGTTTTAAAACCGTGGAAATAGAGCCCTAGAAAATGGAATTATTCTGCTGTCTTGTCATCTATAGGCTCCTCTTTTTTACCTGAGACTCTGGACTATCATCCATGGAAACTTTTTTCTTCAGTGATCTGATTGGTCAGAGGTCAGGTGTTAACAGGCTGTGATCTGATACGCTGAAGTTTAGCTGCTCCAGAGCGCGTTAGCTGTTTAGCCTAAGATGCCACAATGATTTATCCCGGTAAAAAGAGAACCAGTTTTGTGGTGCTGAAGTTAACCCTGAAGTTACCTCGCTCACTTCAAATTTTGCGTCATAGGACAGGCCTCAGGTCATGATTTCTGGAAATTGACATTGCTGTTGAGTTTTTCAAATGTATTTCATTGGCACTTTGACCATCACAAGATGAGTATCATTTAGTTCCATTATATTAGAGAGAAGGCAGACATCTCTACGGCCGATATTGCACTGCATCTCACACCAAAACAGTATAGACTGATAAATAGCACCACAGGTAAAAGGGAAAATATGTGTTTTTGATTCTCGGGGTGAACTGTCCTTTTAAACACTGGCTAAGGATACTGCTTCCCCTTGCTGTTTGTGCAGTGAACATATGACACAGCAAGCAGCCACTTTGCACTTTCCTTTGAATGAATAAAATGACTTAACTGTGACTTTAAAGGACTTAGATGAAAAATATTCAGAGCTGTCCTCACTAAGAAAAACTAAGCATCCACCGTGATAAATAGTGATAGAGAGTGTCCTCTAGTAACAGGAAACAGAAAAAAATAGAGAAAATAGTTTGTAACTGGTTCTCTCAACACAAAAACCTCATGACAAAACTTATTCGACCTCAACAAGCTCCACTTATCAAAATGTTACATTAAGGTCGAGGTAAGAGACGACTATATTTGAACTTAACTGGTAAATTTATTTCTACTCTTCCTTTGAGAGCACCTGTTTCCATGACATCCATGAACTGAGCTTAGCTGGTCTCATCATTCACGCGAGCTTCAACCTCCAGGCAGTAGCGTTACAAAGACTTCCATAAGTTTATCTTACTGAAAGCAGGAAAAATACAAATACAATTGTCCTCAAACTAAATTATGGCTTTAAGTAATGCACAGTATAAACTTATTAACCTCTCTTTCAAGATAAACAGTCTTCACTGATAGAGCTTATTGCCTCTGAAAGAACCCATGGTACTTTGGCTTCTCCTGGGACTCGTAAACGATATCTTATTTAAAAGAAATAAATAAAAGCAATATATAATTTAAAATTAAGGAGTAATGTGTTTAATCAAAATGGAACCAACAGAAATGTCTGGTAATTTATCATCACCACACAAAATGTAGTAATAATACTGCTTGGCTAGTTCATTAAGAGGTTAGCCTTGTGGACATTGGAGCTGCCCTCCAGGATTGAGAGGGGTGATCATTCAGAAACCAGCTACGAAAAGTGATCTCAGGGACAACATTCACACCACACATTAACATGGGTTCTGTATCTCACTATCCTACCTCGATCATTAAACTAGCATGTTAATGCGAGGTGTAAATACAAGCAGAACGCATTAGGATCAGAATTTGATTGGTTTGGCCAAACCCCATTTTGAATCGGATCACAGCCAGATGTACATCCAAGCCAGGAAGTTGAAAGGTCAGTTAACTTCTCCTTTTCCTGTTGGCTTATACAGGCCTGGCAAAGACTAGAAGTAATAGATGGAATCACAAAAGCCCTTTTTAGATAGGAATTGTGCAAATTTGCAGGAAAGCCCAATCAGTCTTCTTTCAGCATTGGCAGTATAAAAACAAAATCAGAGAGTGCAGCAAAATACCGCCTACCTAATTTTCTTTATACAGAATGCGCCTTTTTCGGGGCAATGGGGGGCGTGAGCAAGTAACAAAACATGTAGCTCAGCGTGTGACGTAAACAGTGACGTGGGAGGGAAGCCGCGGCTGGTCAGTTCTTTGGCGATTCTCTCGTAAGTCGGCCTGTCCTTCACCGTCCCCGTCATCTGATGGTTAATGGCCTCTTTGTTTGCGAGGACAAGGAGGACGCGCAATTCCATGTCTCCCCAGTTGCTCATCTTTACAGTGTCTGTCAGGTTTGTTTTTCCCTCTTGCTACTAGCTGCTCGCTAATTCCTGCTATCAGCTGTTTCCTGTTTATCCACCATCAGTGGGTCGCACATGCGACGTCGGAAAATTGGGCACCTCGGATCAACTCGCCAACCCAGCTCTGTGTGTCTAAACGCTCAGAGCTTGCCGGCAAAACAGCCCATCATTTGCGGAAAATCTGGCAGTCTAAAAGGGGCTAATGTTTGTTTATGGTAACTTCTGGGTAGAAAACCTCATGTCATCTGCATAAAATGGAACAAGGCAGAGCAAACGCTGCCTCAATTGATTAGTTTTTAGCCACATAATAAAATTTACATGAATCTAAGTGTATGCTTATGCTTAAAATGTTCTGGTGTAGCTCTGAATTTCTTATAAACTGAGGACAACTGCCTGCTGTATATTTGTGTTCATGGTCACAGTCAGATAATTTTGTGGCATTTGTTGTAATGTTACTAGACAAAAGCGGTTCACATCAGCTAACGTTACAATGTTACTAGACAAAAGCGGTTCACATCAGCTAACGTTACATTTAGCTTTCTTATAACTTCCATGTAATCATATATTGAAGTGAAACAACGTCTAACAAGTTGCGGTATATTCTCTAAATAAAAACAAAAATTTCTAACAAGTTGCGGTATATTCTCTAAATAAAAACAAAAATTAAATACCTGTCGATTAGGAAAAGGGCCAACTCGGGATCAGTTTTAAAACCTTTCAAATCTCTCAGCTCTCTCCACTTGGTGAATGCCCGACCGAGGTTTACACGCGTTTGGGCTCGAGCCCTATCACTGTCCCGTTTAGCCTTCTTCTGTTCTTCTGTTCTTTTTCTTTTAGATGGTGCTCCTTCTTTATCCGCCATGACATCGAAAGTACAACCAAGTCCTTATAGATACATCTGGTAAAACTGTTATGTGTTCAGCAATGCCCGTTGCGTACCGCTTACTCGAAGAACACTCTCTGTAAACACGGCTCTTCTTCTTCTCTCAATTTATTGGCGGATCGCAAACAACTTCCAGGTGCATACCACCACCTACTGTACAAGAGTGTGCAATGTGTCCGAAATCATTCACTACTCCCTACTACATGTCATTTAGCCTGTTTCTTAAATCCTACTACTCGTAAACACGGCTCCTTCTTCTTCTGTGGTTTAATGGCTGTGGGCCGCTGCGGGCGTGCAGACTTACTTCCACCTCCGGGTGCCGTATTCTGGTTTGCTGACTTCCGCTGTGTCCGACCCGACCGAGGCTACGCTAAATAGCCATATAGAGAAAGGCTTTTTTGTTGCTGTTGGGTTCAAATAAATATGCAGATCTTCAAGGGGAGGTGATACAAACTAAGGACAGTTTTATAAATGGTAAAAAGTTCTGCACAGCTGCTTTAATAAAAGTTATTTATTTACATTTTAATTTTAATGTATCATTACTGTAGGTCTTACATGATCCTGACAATCTCCATTTATATAGATGTGTAGCCTATACACAGGATAATTCTTAAAAAATATTTTGTCAACTAAAATGTGTGTCATACATCAAACGGCCTGGTGCCTTAGCTGTGGTTAGTCTTGAGTCTCCCTCGCTAGGCTATCTGTGGATTCCAAATCTAAAAAAGGAAACATCTTGGAGGAAAACAGAGATTTGAATAGGTCTTTGACAAATTTGTTAAAGTTAAAGTACCGAATTGATCAGAAATTGCCCACTTCAGAGTAGCCGCCATGTTGGTAAACATATCAATGAATGCTCAATAGGACCTACTGGTAATGTCGATAGGCTTATTAAAACTTCATAAGCTGTGTTACCTTCATTATTAGGCTCAAATATGTTGCGGCTCCGGACAGATTTTTTAAAATTTGTATTTCTTCAGTTATTTTCTCGCCAAAAATGTCTCTTTTGATAGTTAAGGTTGCTGAACTCTGCATTATCTCAAAGCCACCAGTCGATTGACAGCTGTTAGATTTGGCTTGTCATAGACACGAGCAAAGCAACACAATGCATGAAATAAGCACAGCAGAGACATCAAATAGGTCGGACCACCGTGTATCATGATAAATGTTTCAGTGTCACAGATACAGCTGAAAATGACAAGTGAAATAAATAAATTGGTGCATCCCAGGTTAAGAGAAGACCTGCTACTGCCACTTGTAGCTTTTGTTGGGCTTGCTCAGACCCACCGTCAGGGGTGGTCAAAGGGTACAGATGACCCCAGCTTAAGGCACGGGGTGGGGAGGGGGCCTGCAAAAATCTGTGGTTAAAGTACAACAATTAACTTAATGACTTTTATCACTGAAAATACAATTTATACATATTTACATGATAAATAAATCTATTGTTATCATTTAAACACATCTAAATTTGTCATTTGAGTCATCTGATACACCACGCAGTTAGGTACGTGGGCAAATAACTGTAAGGATGAAAAGTGCAAAACACACACATGCAGATAATGTAAAGGCAAGGCAAAGCAGCTTTATTTGTATGGCACATTTCATACACCAGGGCAATTCAGAATGCTGTACAGAGCAATTAAATATGAAAAATACAGATTTACAATAAAATAGTAAAGAGAAAAAAAGACATATATGGTAAAATTAATTACTTTTTCAAAAGAATCACCATGGGTGGAGTAGGCAGTGTAAAAAAATAAATGTTTTTGGATGTAGCACGAACTGCAGCCTGAATAGTTTAGTCAAAATGCCTCACCGAAAATCAAGGGCTCAAAAAGAAAAGTCAGTGTGCAGAGAGACTAAGAAAATGAAAACAGAAAAGCAATGGCCAAATGTCTGGCCTAAAAAAATGTCAAGAAGCATCAAGTATGACAAGCGAAGCTAAATGTGACAAAGGAGAGGCACCAGGCAGACTAGTAAATAAAATCCGCTTGATCAGGCTTGAGTGAAGATACTGATATCATATGAAACTACAATGACAAGGCATCCATTGGTACCAGCCGTGTCGTGCTATCTTGTCAGGGAGGGACTACATAAAGCACCAAAGTTGGGTGAAATTTTGGCAAGGGAAAAAGTGGCATTGCCATTTTTTTAAATTGAGGTATTTGAGTATTTCTGCATAGTGGGGTTTCTAAACAGTGTTGGAATTGGCTATGACTGGTTATGACTTAAAAAATAGACACTTGTAGATTTAATGAGCCCAACTGTATTCATGTGTGATGATACACATCATGTTACTCACCACTGAAGTCATTTCATTGTAGTGAGATCATTTGAAATTGCCCATAGTGGAATTAGAGCTAAATGGTGGTGGTCTGACCTTGGCTTGCTTAAAGGATATGTTAACAAATTTCCAAGTCTGTTTTAAAACAATAGTCAGGTGCCCATGTGGACATTGGTTTTAGGGTGGATTTAACATCAGGGAAGCTGTTCAAACAGTACAAATCCCGAGATCTGTGTTTCTGTCCTTCATTTGTCTCAACAAATCTCTGTGAATGAGCTGGTATACTGATGACAGTGGTGTGTGTGTGTGTGTGTGTGTGTGTTTGTATGGCAGGCAGTGCCAGACCTGCCAGTCCCTGGCTGAGGAGAGAAAGTGAGTTAGTGAGGGCATGAAGCGGGAAAATGGAAAGATAAATAAATAGATGGATAGATGAGAGCTCTGGCCGTCTGCACAGCCAGTCCTCGTCCTTCTTCTTCTGCACCTCCACCTCTGAAGTCCAGCCTCGGCCACTGAAGCGTAAAAAATCCACATCACCCAATCTCAGGGAGGCTGGAGCCCAGCCGAGCGTGAATGTTGGGTTTCTGTGGAGTTTCTTAAAAGTGTTAAAAGCTGATGAGGTTCAAAGCATTTCTTGTTACAGTACATACAGACTCATAGAAGAAAAAATAAAAACAACCAGCTATTTCATTCATGGACTGAGTTTATAATGGGTCATTCATATAATTTGAATCATTAAATTATTAAATAATATACAATAAAATTCCTTAAAAAATAAAACCACAAATGTAACATATCATATAGGGATCTGGTGGCTCTGCAGCATCACAAACTGATGCTTAGGGTTATGAACCAACTGTGCTGAAATCATTTTACCTCTCTGTATCATAGTCAAAGCTAAAATAATTTAAATAAAAAGAAAGAAAGACAATTTAACTAGAAAGCTGAACCATGGATGGGGATCACATAAAGAAAACAAAACCCTCCACAAAGCAAAACGTGTGAAGTAATTCAGAATATATTTCTTTATGTTTGTCCTGATGCCTGCACATGCCCTTTTAGTTAAAACCATTTGGATCTTTTCATATTTTGTTCGTCACCATTTTTCATTTAATCCATTTCTTTGTTGTTCTGTCTGACCTAACAGGAAATATAAAAGCAACAAGGCTGCAGGTGATAAAACTTAATTTCTGAATGCTTTTCATATAACATGAGGCAGACTTTAGGAGTTGGACCTCATAGCAGCACAAAACAAAAACATCAAATATTTTCCCACAAAAGAATAAAGGGAAAAAAAAGACACTATAGACAGCTTTACATATTAACAATATTATACTGCGGGCAGTTTGTAGGAAAACTTTTGAAGGTAAACTGCAGAAAGGTTTCAGCTCTAAAACTTGGAAGCATTTTTCACAGCAAGTTCTCAAGTGTCCCAGTGAGCCAGCATGCACAATACCAGAGCCTCGCCTGATTGGAATGCAGCTATCATTAATATTATTAGATACACCTTCTTCTCCTTTTATGACATGTCAAAATGTCTGCCATGAAAAACGTCCATTGACTCAATATCGACGCTATATTGTAATTTAAAAGCTGTAACTATGGACTATGGACTTTGTTTCATGAGAACCGGATAGCATGTTATTGTTATTCGGTACTTCAGCTAAAACCTTTTTTAATCTGTTTGCTCTCCCATAGACTCTACATTGAGATGACATCACATGCAAAAACACCCCCTGAACTACGCCAACCGGGGCTTAGCTGGAGGCAAAACAATTCTTCACAGACATTAGCTAGTGTTAGCTAGCAAATACTGTTGGCTTGTTTTAGACAATGGAGGAAGATGATGCTAGTGGTGCATTCAGAAATACTCATTCCGATTGTCAGAGCACACTCTGGCACAAAACAAACTGTTCGTAAATTTGGAGCATTCGGTTATCCAGAGCACCACACTCTCTGAGTGGCAGAGCGTACTCTCAGGGACCCTGTCTGGGGAGACGGAGCAGCAGAGCGCCGAGCGAAGTAAATGTCAGGTCACTCACTCTCGGGGACGTGAGTGTCACTTGAATAAGTAAACAATGACCAATGGGACCAGACTGGCCGACCTGTATGCTCTCACACAGTGGATGGATGATGTCACAGGAAGCCAATCTTACAAAGGAGGATGACACTTGTTTGTTTTGCTATCGAAGTTACGTTAGCTAATGTGCAAAAAAGTTAACGATACAGAGAAATCCAATATTCCTCTTAATACCTCCACAGTTTCTGATGAGGTGGACATGATAACCCTTAATACACATTATTCATCCCTACAACACTACAGACTTTTCCCCTCACCTGATATGAAGTGTGCGCTGCACGTGAGCATTTTTCATGATCGCCTTTTGTCTTATCACATTTAATTGTAGCTGTCTTTGTTTTCGATGACAGGCAGGTGCTGCTGGTATGTGATAACATTTAAGTTTTGAGCCATGACTCCTTCTATTCTGGCTCCCAGTAACACAACAAGACGACATTTTAATACTGCTATGTAGCCCACAGCCCTGTGGTGGAGAGGAAGGTTTTGCCTCCAGCTAATTAAAATGACATCATTGTGACGTCCGCCCTAAAAGGATCTATACTACTACTACTTGCCATACAAGACATCCTGACAACAGTTACAAATACATGTCTATAAAGAAGAATGTTAGCTAATGTTAGCAAACTATATTGTCGTGGGGGACTGCCTATTGTTCCGACGGCCCAAAATTCTGGGTCTGAATAATGCGTTATTGCTCTAAAATCCCATTTCTCTAACAGCCTGTTAATCCCCCCCCCAAAAAACACACTTCCTGAAATTAGACAACCCAATGGCAGGACAAAATCTTCGTATTGTATGTTAGCCTCCCTCTTTCATCCCTTCATCCCTGTTCTTTAAAAGGTCGGTGTTGCGATATTTGCGCATATCCAAAACCCTGATGATATCCAGGTCTTTCATAATGTTTAAAAGTAGGAATGTCTCTCCCTCTGACCCAAACTGTGGGCTTTTCTTTTGGGCATGCATCTCTAACCCACAGCCTTGTAAACCATTGGCTAGTTGGTGTGTGTACAGCACACAGAGCTGACCATAAACAAGCAAAAGGCCGCATGTCTCAAACAGTAAAAACCCCAGTTTTGGTCACGCTGTATACATGAGCAGAGAATGCTCCTAAAACCTGAATACTGGCACATCCCACACATCTTAATCAGAAAATGCTACATTTGACAAAAGGCCTAATTAGGAGCATCCAAACAGAATATGCTGTTTACATGATCTGTATCAAATTCAGAATACTGTCATATTCTGAATAATAGTGAAATATTAGTGTGCATGTAAACATAGTCAGTGACTCTCCTAATACATCCATTAGTGTGACTCACACATTTTCTCTCTCTTGGTCTTACAAGGCTGTGGTTGTTGTTCTCTCCACCTACATGCGCCTTAATATTTCACAACCAAGAACAAGGCAATTTTTTAATGAGGTATTCTGGGAAATGTAGGAGATCACTAAGTGATGTAGAGGAAGGCAAGGCACGTTGTTAAAAGGCACCTAAAACATCTAATCAAAGCTTCATATCAGCGTGCCTCAAACATCACACACTGATAACACATAAGGATCTCAGGGGAGTCTCTCCTTCCTCCAGGACCTTGATTAGATTAATGAGGCTAATTAGATCAAGGCAGTGTTCACCTTCACAAACATGATGCAGGTCTACAGAAACACACACGGTATATGTCTTTGAAAATAGCCAATTTAGAGCAGCAGATTAGCTCTGCCACATAGCCTCTGAGGACTGTGGGCTTCTCTTTATTCATTTAAAGACACCCACGTGGCTTATTATGCTGGAGATGTATTTCATTAGACCAGAGGTTTGGAAGACAGACAGAGAAAGAGAGGGAGAAAGCATGAGCACTACAAAGTGTGCCATATAAGGGGGGTGTCCTGAAGGTTCAGCCTACTGAGCCCAAAGCCGTGCCAGTAAGGAAACATTTGTTCAGCCTTGTGGCTATAAGCAACATGCTGGCACCATACACCTGTATGTACATTGCTGTGAATCCCACGCAGCTGTTGGCCTGATTCAGTGAGCAAATGAATTTAACACTATTGCCAGAAATACTCTTGCTATCAAATCAGGTGGAAACGTCTTCCTGACTGAACATTTACAACCAGCGAGGCAGCCTGTCTGACATATTAGGGGAAGAAGTTTTTGGCGGTCAAACTGTGGTGATTTCACATCATGCTCAAGAGCCTGAGAGTGGTTGACTGTCTGACAACCACTTGGCAAACCCACACTGGTTTGAACTGTACGGCCCAAAAATAAATCTTACATAATGCAAGAGGATGGAGGATGTGACCCTGTCTTCCCCTCCAGCAGGCCCTATGCTGGCCCATCTGGCAGATAATGTGCAACGACAGTGCCACTCAGACTCGCTAAGATCCATTGTGGTTTCCCTGGATGCAAAGAATCTGGTCTGCACATTGTAAAGCGACGCTACAACTCGGACTCTCATTTTTAGAAATGATTGCTAATATATGTCCTTTTCTTTTTGCAATTTGTCAAAGTCAGATGTGTAATTGAGTTTTTTAGTGATGTGTGAACATCATTAGTCAGTCACAGTCAGTGCTGCAGGCCTATTTGTTCTGATATGGTCATGTTCAGACAACAGGCAAACACAATTTATTTTTAAGTTAAAGTTCACATTGAAAAAAACATCACTGGATTTTATTTATTAAGAGTTTAAAGGAACAGTTTGAGAAATACATTTATAGACTTTCTTGGTAAGAATTACATGAGAAGATGGTGGTGTTGTAGTTAAGAGAACCTCAACCGAGACAAAGTCATGACCAAGACCTTGAGTATTATTTTTTTTATTTGCATTTTTGAGGATTTAGCATAGAAAGTGAAAAAAAAGGTAAAAGGGAAACAGAAAATACATGCATAAAACATAAACAAACATGAAGTAAAAAAGCGTTAGCAATATCAGGAAATAAGCGACAATAATATAATGATTATAAATTAAGAAATTTAATAATTAAAAAAAAGCAAATTACTTTATTATTATTTCATGGGATGTAGTTAAATAAAACCATAAATTTAAATTCAAGTTAGGGAATACATTATATAACAACTAGGTATACCATACAGATAACAACACACGATACCTGCATGTCTAGTCATACATGCTCGCACCCATGACTGTGTGTGTACTCCAACATGGACACAGAGTTACTCACATATTTATGTGAACTATAAAGAACACGAAAACACTTCTGTGCTGTCACTCTCATTCCTTCAGCTGTCATATAATCGAAGATCATTGGGAACATCGTCTTTTACATATCTCAACCATTTTTCCCTTCTTTCTTCAAAAATGTGTTTGATTTCTAACTCTCATGGTCATTTTTTCCATTTTGTATACATTTGAGATCCGAGTGTAGCAAGACCAAAATAAGACCCAGATTTTGAGGGTTTGAGACCAAGGTCTAGGCCACACAGACACAGGATTTGTTGAAAACAGAATTTTGTTCCTCCTTTGTTCTCAAAAAAATTCCCATCCACACAAACACTCAAATTCCAATTGAAACACAATTAAAGTGCTGTCAACAGCAACATGCAGTGATATAACCCTGATCTTAATGCCACACAAAGAAAAGGAGGAAGATGTTGGCCAACCAAAGCTTGAAAGAAGCTAATACTACAGTAGAAGGCTACCTGGAGCAGTGACCTCCGTCACACATTCTGATGCCTATTTTTATGTGTAAACATGTACAGTCCTGTTACCAAGGTTGAAACCAGCATTATTTTGGCCAATAATGCAAAAAATGTCGCCTCATTTGTGACGCTTCACAAAGGAGATAACGATGTACAACTCAGATAGTCAAACCCCGAACACTGAAAAATGTGGAGTTTTACAAAAGATCTGTTTGAAGTGACCTAAAATGAAATTTGTGTACACGAAAGGCCAAAACACAGAGAAAAAGCTATGTTTTTAAATAAACCTGTGTACCTTCAGATGAAGCCCGAGTGAAGTCTGGTCCCTTCCAATTCCCAGGTTGTCAAATACCACCAAAATATCACGCCCCCTCTGCGTCTCATAGCGACACGAAGGCCACAAAGCTGAGACACACTGTAACATACGATTAATGCTGTGAAATGGTAACAGTTAGGTTTAGACAACAAAACTACTTTGTTAGGTTTAGAAAAAAGATTGCAAATGGGTCATGTGCGTTACGTCAGTGTGCGACGATCGCACGTAAATCAGCCAACAATGCCTTTTGGTCTCACACTGAACACAAACTGCAGTCTCCTGGCTGAAAGTCTGGTTTTGGTTGATGCATCCAACTCCCCTCCCTCCTGCCCTACACAGACTTTTTTGCTTTTAATGCTACATCACTTGGCGTCTGCTATTGCCATAAATGGGTTTACATTTACAGTTAGTTTTCTGTTGCGTATCATGAAGAAACACTGAAGGCTGACTTTGGCGTCGATATCACACGCCAACGGGTGTGACCAAGCAGTGGTATTTGACCCCCTGGGGATTGGAATAGGCTGGTCAAGACCATGGCAGGACAAGACCATGTCAAGACCAAGACCAGACCAGTGCGAGTCCCACACTGCATGAAACACAAAATGTGGAACATGCAAACCATAAGCAGTGCTCAAATTCATCTGAGAAATCCACATTACTATAAAACACCCACAGCAAACAAATGAAGATTCCTCACCATTCACCTCTTTAACTGCCATAAACATATATGTATGTATATTTAAGTGTACCATGAAAAATGTGACGACCATCAACAGTAACAAAAATGAAAAATTAGACATTTTACATTCAATCACAGTAATTAAATTAACAAATAAATAAGACAATGCACAGGGGATTTGGTGATATCCCCATAGTTGTGGACTCAACAGAACTTGAAATAAAAGTCTTCTTTGTCTGAGACGAGACAAGTCTGAGTCGGGACCCTAAAAAAATGGCCTCAGGAACAAGACCGATCTCGTGTACTACAACACTGGCAGATGGTAGGCTCAGCTTATAGAGTCTGGAAACAGTTAGTCTGGCTCAGTTCAGCGGTAACAAATCTGCCTACCAGCACCTCTAAAATTCCCTAATTAACGAGCTATATCTTGTGTAAGTTGCCAAGCAACCGGTGGAGACTCCAGGAAGTTACTGCGCCTGGCAGCCTTGACTGACAGTGATGGCAATATAAGCAAACAACCCCACAGCTGTCATCACATTTGATTCAAATGTTACAAAATTGTGATTACTCACACTATTATGTGACATCATGTTTTCCCAGCTGAGCCCCACCCACTTCAAACCTGTGAAAACAAAAACAAAAAACACAGAACTCTCTCGTGAAATAACCAAAACTGATCAAACTGTGACAGAAAATGTAGGATTCCTTTGTTTAAAGTAGCCGACTGAGATAATATTGCTTTCACTGCCTCTGAAGATTGGATTGGCGTAATTAAAACACCTGGAACACAACTTGGGGATGTGTTTTAAGCATGTGCTCTGCATTGTGGGCTGTCTGTCTGAACATAGCCTGTTAACAGTGTGGTTTCCTGCAGGGCTGTGTGTTAAGACGGCTTCCAATTTAATGTTGTTTCTGTTTTCCTTCCCTCCCCCTTCCTGCTCCAGGCTGTAACGGAGGCATCGATGGGACTGTGTCTTTGCGTGAAGCTCGTCCTCAGCTCTGCTCACATCTGCTCCACCGCCCGCCCGCCTACCCCACCACCCACCCACCCTCTCTTGCCCCACCCTGCTTCCACAACCCCCACCTTTTCCTGCTCTTCCTTCTCGCTCCAGCTCTGACACATACATGTTTCCCCATATGCCTGATTGGACCCTTTAGCGGTCAGTATTGGCCCACTTTGCCAGAGTGGGTGACAAACACGCCGCAGACTTTCAAACAGAGGCCTTTCTCCGCTCTATGCCTGAAGCCCTTCCCCAAAACGACACCCTTGTCTTTCTGTTGAGGAATTTCAACATGCATACAGCACCATTCATGCCATGCTGCAAGTCATCCTAAGCTGCAAATGTGTTTTTTAATACCATGATTGTGCAACATATCATTCTCCGCTTTTAAGGGAGCCCCAGAGAGACATTTTCATAGCAGCTACAAAACTGTTAATTACAACATCTGGAGGGAGCAAATTATGCAAAGGAGTCATTTTAACACATTTTGAAGTCAGTACGTTTGGTCGCCGCTCTTTGAAGACCTTCTATCTCCACAGTGTCGACGTTTGAGGATTTAAGCAAAATACTTTTTTGGTTCTGTCACAATGCATTTGGAATCTTGACATGATGCACAATTGAACATTTTAACAGGTTTTATTGGGCTAAGAAGTAGGAAACTGTCTTTCAACCATGACATTAACATTTAAGTTTTTAGTTTATCCAAACACATTTACCAAATTAGTGTATTTCAGTGATACCACCCCTACCAAGTAATGCATTACTTATACATTATTTTCCACTACACAACTGCATTCAGATTTTCAAAGTTTTTTTTCTTTCTTTCTTTGTTTTTTTTACCGTGCCTGTAACCAAAACCAATCCTACACCACAACACACAACCCTGTGTCCTAGAAATTACAATACTATACTACTAATTTGCAACAGCAAATGCATTTTGGGGAGAAACGTAATGCAGCCTGAAGAATGCCCTTTCAAGTCAGTAAGTATGTGCTCGTATCAACTAAAGCATTGTTTTTATGGCAGTGTTGAATGGCATGGCATTTGGTTAAGGTTGAAAAAGACTGTGGTCTTAGTTGAGTACTGAAAAACTCAAAGGTGACTTGAAACACAAAACAGAAAACACAACCTTTCCTTAACCTTAAACAAAGTGTGTTTGTTGTTTAAAGGGAAACTGTGGTACTACTTTTCCCATGTTTTTGTGTCAAAGTGACTATGGTAACAGCACATTTTTCAAATTATGCACCGTCAGTTTAGATCTGTTTAAGTGCTTGTTTTTGCCACTGACAGACTCAGATTGTTATCTGAAGTTTTTCCTTGCCTTTCGCTGTCTGTTGTTGTGATCAAGTCTCTCTGAAGGAGAAGTCTTGTTCTGAAATCTTGCTGGAGGTGAGTTTTTGCAGAGAGACGATGGTGGAAACATTAGTGGAGTAGGAGAGAGGAGTCTTGGGAGGAGTTTGTTGCATTGGAGTGCAGACAGTGTGGCTAAGTGTTATCTAAAAGATTTTCAATGCCATGGCTCAATATTTAGCTGATTTTGACAATGAGGAAACGTCCACAAGATTTCAGAATGAGACTTCTCCTTGAGTAAGACTTGGTTAGTGAAAGCTAAAGAAAAAAAGTTTAATTTCTCTGTAGGGATCATTTCCGTAATTTTGTCAGACACTTATGATAACAATCTGAGCCTGTCAGTGCAACCCAGTCTCACTCCGAAGCCATCGGAATCCAGCGCTTGGGCATTGACTTGCCATGTCAGACACGATGAACAAAGCTGATGCTACCGACCGCCATTATAGTTTAGCATCAGAGGGAAACGCAGCGAGACAAGAGTGAAAGTTAAGGCGGCGAAAGTCCAAGTTGGGGCAGGCGGGAGGAGTGGTGGATGAGTCCGACAAACACCAACTTTCACCTGGGGGAGCATTGTTCATGTCCCGTAAGATTATAATGCCAAACCCTGTTCTTTTTTGCTAAACCCAACAGCGTGCCTTTGTTGCGTAAACCCAACTACATGCGTTAGTGTCAAAAGATCTGTCAATGTTCTGGCGTAGTGTGTTTATTTTGAAAGAGACTGTACGTAAACGGTAAATTTCCTGTGAAAACGGAAGTGTATTTTGAAGGAAGACAATGCAAGTAACAGGCAGAAGTTGACACAAAATCCCAGCAAGTAAACAACCAACACAACCAGGGTACCTTGCATGTCATATCTGGACTTTGAAACGTTGACATGTGACGAGGTCGGAGTGAGAATGTGTAGATTAGTGGCAAAAACAAACACTTCTAATGCACATAAATTGATGGTGCACAATTGCCCTTAGGGATTACATTGTAGCCTGTCTCGATGCTGTGGCTCACTCAATACTGAACCAGTTTCAAAAGTTATTGTCTCCATTTATTGTCACTTAGACACAAAACATTGGAAATCAAGTCTAGGTTGAAAAAATACCTAAGTCTACCTTTAAACTCCAACCTCAACCCTGACCCATTGAATTACGACTTCTCTGTCAGTAGAAAAATGTGGCATTAGATTCACATGAAATAACATTGCCTGTTACATAATCCAGGCAAGGCAGAGATTACGTTTCAAACCTGATTTGGAAAACAAGTTGGTAGTATATAAACATTATTTCTGGAGGACAGGGTTAACATGACCCACACTTTGATTGTTGTGCAGTTGTGTGAATGCTACACGTGAGATCTGTGAGCTGCCCAGCACGTCGAAAGACAGCTTCGTCTGCGCAGTTGGGAGGATAAGTGCCTTGTTCAAGGGCACCTCGGCAGCAGCGGTTGTTAAGAAAAATGTGATTCTTTATTTTTGTCACCCAGTTTTTCACACTTTTTATTTTCTGAATTCACACAGATATGATTCTCTGCCTGCACAATGCTCCCCATTAATACAAGAAAAGCCAACACTTTTGTTTAGTCTCTTTGGCGCACGCTGAAAGTCACTGCTTTGTTTTTCTTTCAAAGAGAAAATCTGTATATCTCACATCTATTTTAAACTTTGAAACAAGTTTCTCGACTGGACAAGCTCAAGCGAGGCACTGCTTGTGAGAGAGATGGAGGGGTATCAAATGCTGGTGGAGGGAATCAAACCTCCCATTGAGAATATCTCAGTTAAATTGATTCTATTACATGGTCTGCTAACTTAGAAATCGGCACACCCATTTGTCTGGACTGGCAAATTAATCTCTTCCCAGTGAGTGAGGAAGAATGAAATGAATTCCAAAAACGCTGTAATGTTAAAATATCTCCATTGATATTCGCATCCAGTGGAATGAGTGTGACTTTTCTTTTTCTCTGAGGAATGTGCATCTCAAATATTAAACCCCCGAGTGACGAGAGACTTCTTTTGTGTGCACGCTGCGTGAGCAAATTACACAGGCGCTAAAATACAGATAATTGGATGGAATATTTATACCGGTATGAGTGTTTGTGAGAGACAGGGAGCTAATAGATTATTCAAACTCTTCCCCCACACACGTAGGTGTCTAATGACCTCAAGGCTATGCAATTAAGATAAAGGAAACATACAGTTCAATATTTTGAAAAGGTAAATATTTTACTATAGTGCCGATTTAATAGGTGTAATCGCTCGTTCTTGACAGTTATGAGTATGCATTTAACACTTTTCTAGTGGCGACTCAAAGTCCTTTTCTGTCTCACGATACACCTGCAACATGTACATACATTTAAGGCATATTATGATTTGTTTAGGGAGCACATCTTCAAGGAAGGTCTGATATAATAACCAAGATAGAGTATTAAATATTCAGCCTCTACAAAGTATTTGGCGAGAGCACTTGAAGCTTCCCTTCTGTAAATTTGGGCAGCCACAAATGACTTATTAGCTTCAGTGTTGATCTGTAGCACTCAGTTAACAGCCACAGGCACCAGAAATGGTGTAGTACATCTTCTCTGTACCCTTTGCAAAGAGTTTTAATGTGCCAGAGCTTAAAGTTAATAAGAAAACCTCTGGTTTGTTGTTGCCCTGTATCCATTTGTTGGAACCGCTGCTCTTACATGCACACAATAATGCAACAATTACCAATAATGTGAGCAAAGCTAGAGTCTGAATAAGCCATCGGCATGATTTCAGCTCCCTTTAAATAAAATTACACTTTTCCCGAGTGATGTGATTTTTTTTTTTCAGTCTGACAGGAGGGTTTTCTTTTCTTAATTTTCCCCCTGCCCTGCTGCTAATTCAATTTTAAATTAATTACAGCTATGGTTGTCAACAACAGCATTATGTATTTCTCATTCAAAGTGAAGAATACTTAATCACTGTTCATGGAAGTAGGGTTGTTTTTTTAAATTTCATATAGTATGCTCCATGTTAAAAAGCTCCAGGCAGAGCACACGGAACAAACATGGAAGATGTTTACAGACTCCTGCTACATATGTATTGGGGTTAAACCTGCAGCCTGTCCACTTATAAAAAACTACAGCTCTGCTTCACATATGTTGCTGGCATGATAAGGATGAGGCTGTTGATATTCTATATTTTTCTTACTGTCAACAAATTCCACAAAGAGACCGACACTAACAATATGTTTATCCATTCCTCTCATTTTCCGACCTCTCTCTTTGGCCCCAGGCCTACTGGTTCATACTGAAGACATACATATCTAAAAAGAGGTTATGAATATACACTTTCATTTTTTTTCAAAAGTTTCCTAAAAATACCTGGGCACTGTATGTTTTAGCAACAGTGGAGGGCTATGGCGCAGAGGAATAAGCTATATCAGTAATTGCTAGTGGGATAAATTCAATGTTGGTTTTGTTTTTTTGTGGGATTTGGATTCCATGGTGATGCATGCAACCTGTTCTCATTCCCAGGTCGTCAAATACCGACACTCTGTCATGCCCCTCGGCATGTGATACCAAAGCCAGTGACACCCTTCACCATCTTTCAGCTAACTCCAGTGTAAACCCATCAACGAATCTTTATAGAACGGTTCATATGATACCCTACGAATTAGCACCTCACGACTGATGTTACGTCCTTAACATACAGTTACATAATAAACGTTAAGTTATGGAGGTTAGGTTTAACGTGGTGAGGACGTACCCTAAAATGACTCTAAGTTCACACAGTTCCGAACACACATCTCCAGAGGAAAGTCCTGAGGGGAAAGTCTTTGCTTTTGTGACCCGTCAAACATCCCAAACTGCCTCCTTACAAGTTCTCCTGTCAGTGTACTGATCACGTGATAGCAGCCTTTCGAAATACGTGGGATACATATTTGGGCGCGTTACTTTTCGTAGGAAAACATACAACAGTTAATCAGAACAGCCTTAAAACTGAGAGCAACGGATGTAGTATAAAGAGAGAGAGAGCCCGCAAAGGGTGGGAGGGAGGGTGGGAGGTAGGGAGGGAGGGGAAGTGAATGGATCAATCAAAACCTGACTTTCACCCAGGAAACCGCAGTTTGTGTCCTGTGTGAAACCGAAAGTCAGTGTTGTTTTAAACGTAATGTTATGTAACTTATGTAATTTACGTACCTGTGTCTCATTTATCACCAATAGTCAATGCTGTTTTAACATGATGTTATGCAATTTATGTACGGTCATCGATGACGTATTTTCACAACGTTTTGTAACGTAATGTTCTTATTTTAACCCAATACATATATATATATACTTATGTGACATATATACTAACGTAACAGTCATTAATTTCATTCATTTTCCGTAACCGCTTATCCTGTTGGGGGTCGCAGGGGGTGCTGGAGCCTATCCCAGCTGACATTGACTGAGAGGCAGGGTACACCCTGGACAGGTTACCAGACTATCACAGGGCTGACACATAGAGACAGACAACCATTCACACTCACATTCACACCTACGGACAATTTAGAGTCACCAATTAACCTGCATGTCCTTGACTTTTTGTTGCCTAAACCTATTCGGGACTGTTTTACAACCCTAACCACATGGTACAATGTGTCTCAGCTGTGCGTCACATAGATATGCTAAAGGGTGCCCTGTGCGTCGCTATCACACTCCAAGCAGGTGAGACAAAGCGTTGGTATTTGACGACCTGGGAATGAGAACAGGCTGGGCGTTATGTTAGAGTGTATGGTTTTTCCATGGACTTTGCTCTGCTCACATAATTGTCCTTCTCTCAATTCGATGTGCATGTAAAAGTGTCTGTTTGTGGTAAAAGGGAAGGGAGACTTGTCATTTGTTCATACTGCTAAATAAATCTCATCATGACGTGAATATAAATCCAACCTGGTGCCCACACTAGTTAAAAGTTTGAAAGCCTTTTCCTAACTAGCTCCTGCTGATTTAAAACTTCTCAGTAAACAATGAGGCTCTGCATTCTGTATGAGTGTACACAGTGTGGGCAGAGGACAAACCCCGTCAGACCTATTTCTCTGCAATTCCTCTTAACCTTCCTACGTGCACTTGGCTAATAGGGCCCTGTTGAGATCAAACACAGTGACAGGACATCAAAAAAAGGAAAGGGGAGGGGAATATAATTCACAGAAGACGAAAGGCTCCCCTGCTCGCTTAATTCCCTCCAGCTCAACAAAATATTTTCAGGTGACACAAGCATCAGGCCGCACAGTCATCCGTGGGAAACCAGCTTTCCATGGCAAATACATTTGAGTCCAAGCTGATGAGTGGATGCAAAGATGTTTATTTTCCTACGCAGGACTGTTCATGGTTCATTGTTGACAGCAACAATAAAGCGATGCACATGAAAGGCTGCAGGAAATGTAAGGAGGAATGAGCTTAATGCATACATGGAGTTTCCCAAAGCCTTTGATTTCATAGAAAAATGTACAACCCTGTTCTGTGGAACTCACTTAAAGGGACAGTTTACAGCAAAATCAAAAATATAGATTTCTTTCCTCTTATCTGTAGTGCTATTTTATAAGTCCAGTTTGTTTTGGTAAGAGTTGCTGAGTGTTGGAGATATTAGCCATAATGATGTCTTCTTTCTCTCTAATATAATGGAAGTAGATGGCTCTCAGCTTGTAGCACCAAAAAAAATACATTTGAAAAATTTAACAGCAATGTCTCTTTCCAGGAATCATGACCTGATTCCTCAAGATAATCCATAGACCTTGTTGTGAGCAGTTTCAAGTAGGAACTATTCTCTTTCTACTGAACTACACCCACCAACCGTATCACCATGCAGAAGGAAGTGTGCATCTACCAGTGCGAGATGTAAACATTAACCTCTTTTACACTGCCTCTTCAAGGCAGGAATTTTACGCTGTTAAGCCACCTGTATAAAAGGTACAATTGCAGAATGGAGGAACAGAGTTGTCTCACCTTTAAGTCGGCATTGGAGGTAGTAACAGCACCAAAACAATGTCTGTATAAACAGGACAACTGGCAGGATGGGATCATCGGCAGGCCAGGTGTGACGTTTTCATAGTGTGTTATGTATGCGACCCACCGTGAGATATTTAAAAAGTAGCTGATAGCAGTTAGCAGCTAACTCAAAGAAGAAATGTCCACAAACTAGAAGAACATTGAGGTCTGGGAGCTCCTTACCCTCTGAGCAGAGGACAAGATCAACTGCCATATAACAGGGACACTAAATGGTTGCTATTGACATGTTATGCTATTGTTATTGTTTATAAAGTGTTGCGAACACATCATATGTCACACTAGAGGTTGAAGCTGAAGCTGCTGAAGCTGTGTTACATGTCACACCCATCATGCCTCTTATGATTCTGCAATGCCGGCTGGCTATTTAAAATCACACACTGAAGCGGCATGATGCTGCCGTTGTTTGGTTCTGTGTAAAAATGCAAAGGCGGCAAAAAGAAGGGACTTTGTAGCAGCCCTATAGTATGATTTTGTGTTAAAAGGGCTTTTGATGGCACCCTCCTTGGCTGAGCTGTAAAGTTAGCTAGCTCAGTGGTGGTAGGTGAGCTAGCAGTAGATGCACACTTCCTTCTGCCCAGTAATACAGTTCGTGGGTATAGTTTGGTAGAAAGAAAATAGTTCCTACATGAAACTGCTCACAACAAGGTCTGTGGATTATCTTGCGTAACCAGGCCATGATTTCTAGAAAGAGACATTGCTGTCAAGGTTTTGTAAAGCATCTTTTGCCGCTTTAATCACCACAATCTGAGTGCCATCTAGTTCTGTTATATTGGAGAGAAGGCAGACATCTCTACAGCCGATATCGCCAACACTCTGCAACTGACAGCAAAACAATCTAGAATGATAAATAGTGCTAGGTAAGAGGAAATTTTGTATTTCAAATTTTGGGGTGAACTGTCCCTTTTAATTTCTTTTTAAGATACATTACAAAAGCAACAAAATGTGTTTAAAGATACAGCTTTGTATTAGCTTTAATGCAATAGTTTGACATCCTGGGAAATACACATATTCACTTTTTTGCTAAGAGTTAGATAAGCAGATCGATAGCACTCTTGGCAGGAAAGAGAATAAGTATACACATTTTCCAAAATGTCATATTATTCATCTAAAGCCAGAGATTCAGCAAGAAGGACAGGAACGTCTGTTGTGCCATTTGGCGCTAAGAAACAAAAGAAACTGTTTTGACTGTTATACAAGGGTGCGCACTGAAAGGGCTTCTCACAATAGCTTTGTCAGTATTCATCAGTACTATTTTTTTCCAAGTTTTGTTTGGAAAGGTTTAGATGATGATCACATCACAGTCATGAAAACTTGAGAATGTACAGGATGATGTCAAACACGAGCAGCTTTTCCAAAAGAGGAGAGTTGATCCTATATGAGCAGATTAGCCTAAATAGATCCTCCTTTCTGATGACAACCACACGTAACTGGTCTATATTTTGATTCACGGTCATATTGCTGATTCAAATGTGCTCTGAATCTGCTTTCATCCTTTGAATGGATACTGTGTGCTGTATAGGAGGAGTATTTTTGTCCAGGGCTCATCCCTCTGTAAATCATGTCAGTTATTTTTCCTCCTTTGTTTTGTACCTAAAACGCTTTGCTGCAACACAGTCGTAATGCAACGCCATGATGCTTTTCCCCCTCCAGGTTCCTGACTTTGATTTTACAAAATCCTCAACCCGCATCATCAGCGAACATCATTACTTCATGAACATTAAGCATCCTCATCAACAACACATAATGCTGTCCTTACTCGAAAGAGCATATCTTTCATTCAAGCTTGTAATGGATCTTCATTTGTATAATTTGTACAGTAAAAGTTTATAAAAGTTTTCTACCCTTCCAGAAATGATTTAGTTTCTGCTGTTCAACTGAATGTCAATGAATTACGATTTGCAGGCCTTGTTATAAAGTTTGTGTTTTTTGTGCAACATTTGGGTTTGTTCTACTGTCCAGAAGAGAAGAAAAATTGTCAATAAAACTTTAAGTGATAATTTCATCTTGTTTGTGTGACACGCGTCCTTTGAAAAACAGCAGAATACCTGAGCGTGACCTCACTGATGTCATGTGTTATGACCTTGTCTCCATTTGTCCTCGTTCTTCTGCGAGATAAGATTGATGTTTTTGAAAAAAGCAAACAGTCTGACTCATATTGTGCCCCGAGACATCATTAATGTTGCTATTAATGCAGCTTACGTTGCCTTGACATTAATTTTAGAAAGCTAATTTATTATTCTCTTGATTTTGACCAAAGAAGGCCAACTGAGCTCATTTGATGCTATTCTATTATAGCTTATGGCAGTAATTTAAAAGATGGCACACACACTGCATTTCAAAAACAGGGCACTCTGCAAGCTGTAAGTGTTTGTTAAGCATGTTAATCATCTGTTAGACTCCAAAAATGCTAAGTATCCATTTTGTGAAATGAAAGTCTATTAGAAAAGAGACACAGACATCTCTGACATACTGTAGTGTATAGACAAGACCATCACTCTCACTGACATTCACAACTGGAGGCAATTTAGAGTCTCCCATGAACCCAACTGTAACCGAACTGTGAGAGGAAGCATCAGTAGAAATACACAGAAAGGCCCCGACCGCACAGTGGTAGTGAATGCATGATTTTGTTGCTGGGAGGCGATGATACTTATCACCGTGTAAAGTCAGCTTAAAGGATAACTTCGGTATTTTTCAACCTGGGCCCTATTTCCCCATGTGTATGTGTGGGTATGATTCATAGGTACAACTCGTTCTAAAATTGGTTCAGTATTGAGGGAGGCGGATGCAGCTGGCAGCCGCGAAACGAGCTAAAAAGGTAACGGGGGCAAATGCGTTAAAAGCGCATAAAAGTGCTTTTTTTTGCCACTGACCGGTTCAGATTGCCAGTGTTATCTCTGTAAATAGCATACTAAACGTTTCCCTTACCTAGGGATGTCCCGATCTACTATTCAGATAGGTATCGGCCGCCGATATTAGCAAAAAACGTGCATCGGCATCGGATCGGACTGCATGGAAAAATGCCAATCCAAGAAGTCCGATCCAGTTTTTCAGAGAGTCTGATCCAGGTTTTCCGGCCAGCCCAGCGCTCCGCGATTCAAGCAGTCCATTCCAGTATACCGCTCCAGCTCTTACTATCAATCCACCAGGCCAGCATGCAGACGGCAGACACACAGGGAGGGTAGGAAGAGTCGCGGTCAATTTAGTTAACTGACTATTTGTTTTCTGCTCTGTTTTTTGAGAGTGATATTTTTATTTGGTTTACACTCTTACTGTTTAAGTAAAGAGCACTGATGGCATTGTTTTGGGCACAATTAGTGAAACTGGAGCCATGGATGGACTAT